>NW_004949126.1:571862-591009 GCF_000317375.1 Microtus ochrogaster | reverse complement strand
CTATTTTGTACACTGAGCACCTCAATATTCCTATTTGTTAACGAAATACCGGAACTGGTACTGGTCTTTTCAAACGGAAGCTGTGAAAACTTGAGCAGAGACTCTGGAAGGAGGAGGAACGGAAGGTTCCTCCCTGCTGACAAAGCCCTCACCGCATTGGTAGGCGCTATGCAGGCCACTGGGAGAATTGTCATTGACAGTTTTGTTGAATGATGGACCCTGTGAACAGCAGTACCAGCCAGCTAGACGAAACGATCTTGTTGACTCAATAGCAGCAAGTCTGTCATGGTGGAAACCAACCAATTTTATTGGATGGTTATTTCCCAAGAAGCAATTCACATCTGGTACTCAGTCAATAATTCATGGCTGTGAAGACCATAGACTCTAGTGGTTGAGGCCACTGTTGTTTTACTAAAATGTCCTATGGCAGCTAAACTGCCCTTTAAACATCAAAGCTTGTGGCCATAGATTAGTGGTAGGTGCTGTCAGTTTTGATCAGAGAAGCTGCTTTTCTCATTGGCCATTGGTGACAGAGATTCTCAATTGGTCAACATAGAGAGAATAAATGAGTATTGAATGCTCAGCCATAAATACAATATTGGTACCACCTTCTCAAGATTCAACGAACAGAGTAGAATAAGGGGACAAAAAAAAATGTAAGAGTTGGGAAAAGGGACAAAATAAAATGGTGACTTCTAGAATGTTGGATTCTGGTCATGACATATTGAACTCGCAACAGCTCTGCTGTAAGTACAAGATACGCAAAAGTTAGGGAATATCAGCACCCTGTCATGGAACTGGAAGGGGTTTCATTTCTAATGAAGATTTATATCTATTTAATGGTTGATGAACGATCGAGAGACATTTGCCCTTGATCCTGTAAACAAGCCCTTATCCATGCCTCTGTAAAAAAGTCTAGTGAATCTGGGTCACCAAAACAACAAATATCAATGAATTTTATTCACACACAATTACATTAGAAATGGCAAGTGTATTTGCCAATGGTCACATGTCATGGGTTCCATTATTCATAAGCTCTCTCTTTAAAAAAGCAAATCCTCGGCAAAATGCACAAAGTCAATGAAAATTTTGTTTTTAGTATCCTTTTTTTATTGTCTAAAAAAAATTTCACGTTTTCCTTTGAAGATACAAGGTTGGACAAATTGGTGCCTAATGAATATTCAGTATAATGAAGTGATTCATAATGAATTTACACGAGATAAAAGATACTTGATTCAATGAAATCTTGAGTGTGTCCAGTCTTGGGAAATGAAAGCATACCAAGAAGAGATGGAGCTGAAAAGACACATGAAGTCATTCTGAGTAAAACTATCAACTGCCGAGAACTGCCGTCTGGATTGTGCTGGCAAGCAGTAATGAGACAGATGCAATTTATGAATTCACTTGCTAAAATATTTTTAGTTATTTTCTTTTAAATTGATTGACACTGTAATATATTTTCTAACAAATTTTACTCATTCCACACCTTATTCTTTCTTCCACGGAAGCTCACATCTTCCTCTCATTTCCATGTCTTTTTGTGGATAACCCACTGTGGTTATACTACAGTTTCCTGTTTAAACAAAATTTTAAACTGCTTTTTTTGGTAATAATTTCAAAGTTATAGAAATATTTTAAAAATAACACAGAGAATTGTTTTCTTTTTAAAATTTATTTATTTATTAAAAGTTTCCACCTCCTTCCATCCTCCCATTTCCCTCCCACTCCTCCCCACTCCCCCTCCCCCCTCCAGTCCTAAGAGAATTCAGGGTGCCCTGCCCTGTGGGAAGTCCAAGGCCCTTCTCCCTTCATCCAGGTGTAGGAAGGTGTACATCCAAACAGACTAGGCTCCTAAAAAGCCAGTACATGCAGTAGAATTAAAACCCAGTGCCATTATCATTGGCTTCTCGGTCAGCCCTCATTGTCAGCCACGTTCAGAGAGTCCATTTTGATCACATGCTCGTTCAGTCCCAGTCCAGCTGGCCTTTGTGAGCTCCTATTAGATCAGTCACACTGTCTCAGTGAGTGGACACAACCCTCGCGGTCCTGACTTCCTTGCTCATGTTCTCCCTCCTTCTGCTCTTCATCTGGATCTTGGGAGATCAGTTCACTGCTCCAATGTGGGTTTCTGTCTCTATCTCCATCCATTGCCGAATGAAGGTTCTATGGTGATATGCAAGATATTCATCAGTGTGGCTATGGGACAAGGCCAGATCAGGCGCCCTCTCCTCTGCTGCCCAAGGACCTAGCTGGGGACATATCCTTATAATTCGTGATCCTAGAGAAGCTAAATAAGAAGGTGAACCCAAAGAAAAACATATATTTATCCTCCTGGATATTGGAAGTAGACAAGATCTCCTGGCAAAAGTTGGGAACACAAAGGTGGGGGTGGAGTTGGGGGAAGGGTAAATGGGGAGAGAGAAGGGAGAAGGGTAGGATTGGGAAGACCTTGGGGGAAAGGGATGGTTGAGATGGAGGAAGGGTGGATATGGGAGCAGAGAAGAAGATATCTTAATTAAGGGAGCCATTTTAGGGTTGGCAAGAGTCTTGGCTCTAGATGGGTTCCCAGGTGTCCAAGAGCTGTTTTCTTTAGGGACATTCAAACAAAAATTGCCAATATAATGTTCTATCATCTTGGAATATTTTGGGCCTGCTAACAGCATAGTCTCTTATATAAACTCAGGATAACCATCAAATTTAAACTTAAGAGGACAAAGGTTTAACATAATAGTTGTAGAATAAAAAAATTAATTTCTTTCTCCTCCCTGCTATAGATACTTATCATCAGATAATAATGATAGTAAGTTTATTGTACTTTTGCAAACACCATTTTTAATATTTTTGTTTTATCTGGATGATCATTCTATATAAAAACATAATTAACATATTGATTTGTTTGCAATTCAATTGTCAAAATACAGCAAAAGTGTATGACTTTGCTAACAATTTGAAACAAAGTTTCACATTTAAATACAAATAAATTTTCCTTGTGTGTGTTAATAATTAATTTAATCTATGTTTAAACACAATTATGGTGAATTCTATTATTTTTGTTCATGGTAAGGAAAGTTATTTATGAAATTTGTTTTAATTTGTCTATGACTTGACAAGTAATTTGCTCTCTTAGTCACAGAATTACTTTATTTTATTTTTTATTTTTTAATTTATTTATTAATTAAACATTTCTGCCTCCTCCCCGCCACTGCCTCCCATTTCCCTCCCCCTCCCCCAATCAAGTCCCCCTCCCTTATCAGTCCAAAGAGTAATCAGGGTTCCCTGCCCTGTGGGAAGTCCAAGGACCACCCACCTCCCTCCAGGTCTAGTAAGTTGAGCATCCAAACTGCCTAGGCTCCCACAAAGCCAGTACATGCAGTAGGATCAAAAACCCATTGTCATTGTTCTTGAGTTCTCAGTAGTCCTCATTGTCCGCTATGTTCAGCGAGTCCGGTTTTATCCCATGTTTTTTCAGACCCGGATTACTTTAAATAATAGTATTAGTCCATGGAAAGAGAATGCCAAAATCTTGATAAGCTAGTATTCTATAAAGGCTCATACCTCTGCAGTGATTTTTATTTGGAGACTTACGTTTCTCTTCTACCTACCAAATAGCTGGAGAGAATCCTCTGTCTCTCTGTCTAAGGGTGTCACGCTTTTTAAATCTTTTGCAAATGTAGGTAATACAATTAAATGGTTGTTTATATTTGAATCTTTATTGCTAGCGAGACTGGTTACATTTTATATGTTCATTGTATATAAAATGTGCCTAGTCAATTGTCAGCTTGTTTACTACATCCACTCTTTAACATTTGGATTTTTTTCATGTGGTATTCATTAGAGTTGTGGAAGGACACTTACATCTTAGAAATACATGTCAATGGCATAATGTCGATATTATAAATACACTGCTAGTTAGTATTCTGGAGGCAGAAATAAAAGCTCCTGGCACAGAAATTATAGATGATGATAAAAGACTTGGGAAGAGTCCTGGAGTTTCATAATATATACCTTTCTATTTCCTTATATTAATAATGTTATATGTTAATAAGGATAGATTAACTAGAACAAGAGAAACATTTGTTTCAAAAGCATAAGAGTATACTAAAACATTACACTGAATATCAATTAACATACAAGTCTTTGTCTTTGTGTCATAGACATTAAGCTAAAATTGAACAAATATCCATTAGCAGATAATTGGGAAAACAGTATGTATTCCTACAGATGTTGTGTAGTGATTTCCTCTAAGGCTTCTTGGAGGTAAGCCCATTAGAATAAAAGATGTTATAAAGTGAGGTGAATTCTATGATCCTGGAGATTTCCTTAATCTCAGGCACAAACAAGTCAAAGTCTTCAGGAAGTCCCCGAAACTGATGAGATAGACTAGGCTCCTCCCTCCCCAAGCATATACGTATACATACATATACAGACACCGATACTGATACCGATACAGATACAGATACAGGCAGCTGAGTTACCTGGAAGAAGCTACCTTGAGATGCCAGAGACGATCTCCAATCTATAAGCTGCCTGTGGCTTGTTCAGTGTATTCCAGGTTGCAGCTTTTGTGAGTTCTCATTGATGTTTAAGTGAGATTTTGGTGTTCCAGCTGTTTTTGAATCATTTCTACTCCTGTATGAAATCCCTCATGCACATTCCTCTAAGGTAATCCCAATAAAAGATAAAAGTCATTACTCCACCCAGTTGAAGTTTGGTGATATTCTTACTTCGATCTGTTGTTGTTTTATTATCGAGGGTGAATAGTCTGTTTATTTCTCCCCAGGAATACTGTCACATATTCCTGTGACATCAGCAGAATACTAATTAAAAGAATGAAAATATTTCTATGAGCCACATTTAAAAATCAGAATAATTTTTAAAAGATTATCGCCGAGAAAATGGGAAATAACTTACTTAGAAAAAAATAAATAGATTATTGGTTGCCTGAAGGGCTTGTGAGAACACAGGAAGATTATAAAACGTAACAGGTGAATACAATAATAGGGCTCATGTTCCTTAGAATGATTATAATGGTTTCATAGGTTTAGATGGAGCATGTATCCAAGCTAGCCCAGTTTCACACATTAGATATACTTCATCAGCTTACTAGTTATACTTCAATAAAGCTTTAAGAGAAAACTTAAAGATAATATTTGTTTAGAAAACAGAATGTTTGCTACCTCTGGGTTGACTCCACTATGATTGCCTTAGGGAAGCCATAAAGCACTACCTGCAAACAATAAAAATACTTTCTCTCTCATTCTTTTGGCTGTTCCAGAATATCATTGAGGTCATCACAGGAGCAGACGAAATCTCATTTTGCTTTGACAATGATGTCTGATCCAGGGAAGGCACCAGTACCAAGTGAGCCTTCTTGTGACAGCTAGCCACAAATCATGGCACACCTGTGGCCATGCTTGCGGGAATGCGGTTTCCCTACTATGACGCAGCCCTTCCAGATCATATCACTAAAGTCTTAACTTTCTCACGTCAAATTACTACACAGTTCCTTAAAGCCTCTGGTGACCGAGAACTCCCCTCTGATTCTTCATTGTGGGTGTCGTGCGCAGTTCAGGTCGGTACACACAGTTCCTTCACAAGGGCTCCTTCTTCTCAAGTCTTTACACGCAACATGGGAGGAGGGCTTTCACCACTGTTAACTGGCCAGAGTTTTCTAAAGTCAAAGATTTATGTCAGAGAGATTCCCTGTATTTATTCTATTTTCATGAAGCCTTGCTGTAACGAGGACACTGGCAAATTTTTACCTTGTGAGCTCTGCCACAGTGAAGGGTTCCTTGATACGTGGAATCTGCACATAGGAGATCTCGTCCACATTTCGCCTCTGGACCGGGTGTACGCTTAAGCAGAATCATTAACAACAAGCCCCACAAATGTACTGTTGTGGCTAAGCTAGTATTCCCCCGGGCTCTGTCAAGCACAACATGTTGTTCAGGACCCAGACACACAGCTTACAAGGATGAGCTTTTCGGATGGATGGATACCACTGGGAGTCTAGCTAACAAAGCGTAGAAAATAACTCCTTGATTATGGCTCCACCCCAACAACCCAAAGAAGAAATGCAGGAAACCTGCTCCAGAATCACATAGCACAGCACTCTCTCTTGCGTTTCAAAAAACCCTCTCGTTTCCTAGAAGCTAGGGAAGGCGCACAATCTTTAAGACCACACGGATGTTTTCTCCGTCTGTTGCCGAAAGAAGCCGGGAGCTTCAGGTAACCCAGAAGAGCATACAAGAACTAGAAATGCGGTTCACAGCTCTATTGTTCTCTGAAGCCACGGGAAGCAGATCACTAGAGGGTGGGGCTGACTCCCAGACAGGTCTTCCCACCCTTACCGCCAGGAGGCAGACTCAGAATCCAGTGAGTGTGGTGAGTGTGGGGGCGGGCACTTTACCCCATTTCTAAAGACTGCTTTTCTCATCCTGACTGATTTTAAAGAATTAGTAGCTAAATATGCAGGTTTGAGGTTACTTAGTTTGGATTCAGAGTTGCGCTCATTTTAATGTGAACTAAAGTCAAGTTTGGTCATCTTCTTGAGCATCTATTTTTCTTGTGAAGAGCAAACAATGCTTTCATCTGTACTAATGTGATTCAAAAATGAGAATGAATATTGAACATCTATGTCTGCTATAAAGCTATAATAATTACTAGGTTACCTTATGCAAAAGTCCTATAGATTACAATGAAGTTCTTCTGAAAGCCAAGTCTTAAAGTCCATAACACCACATTTGACGGAATATACACAAAACATGTAAGTGTTGGAGTTATTTTCCTTTCAATTCCAAAATTTCAAAATTAGAATCATATAGGAGCCCGAGAAGAAATTCTACATCTGTATACTTGTCAAATTCAAATGAAAGAGAAACATGTTCATTTTTTTAAAGCAAATTACTTTATTCATTTTAATAACTGGCCTCAGTTTCCCCTCCCTCCACTCCCCCCAGTTCCTCTCCCCACTTGCCATCTATTTCTACCCCCAACCCACTCCTCTTCCATTTCTGTCTATAAAAGGGAAGAGTATCAATAAAATATAGCATATCAAGTTGCTGTAAGACGAAACACCTCCCCATGAGTTAAGGCAGGCAAGGTGACCCAGGATGAGGAGTAGGGTCCCAAAGGTCAGTAAAAGAGTCAGAGACAGTCCCTGTTCCCACTGTTAGGAGTCCCACAAGGGGACCAAGCTATAGAACTCTAACATATGTAGAATGGCTAGGACAGTCCCAGGCAGGCTCCCCAGTATTCCTTTCAGTCCTTATGAGGTCCAAGTCAGTGGATTCTGAGTTTTCTTCTGATGTCCTTGTAGGAACTCTCCAGCTCCTACAATCTTTTCTCTCTGCCTTTTGAAGGATTCCCCAGACTTTGCCCAGTGTTTTGTTGCGGGAGGTCCTTCCGCTCCTCCAGCCTATAGGCGCTGAGATACCAGCCCATTGGGGCGTGGTCTCTCTCCCTTTAAAAAAGCGGCCACTTCCTTCTCTCGCTCTCTTCACTTCCTGCTCGGCCGGCGACTAGACTCCCTTCCTGGTTGTAGGGCTGACGGTGATCTGTAAGTTTTTTCCCCTTTAAATAAATAATACCCTATTAATCATAATTCCAAACTGCTGTGGCATTGTTTGTGACTTACGCCTGCAGTGTTTGTCTGTGGATCCACAATTGTTTCCATCAGTTGCTGGATGATGCCTCTCTGATGACAGTTCGGCTAGGCACTAATCTAGTTATAGGGAGATGGGCAGTTCAGGCTTCATATCCACTATTGCGAGGAGTTTAGCCTGGGTATACTTTGTAGATTCATGGGATAATCTTGTGCTCCCCCTCCCACTTTTCAGCAGTATCTTTCAGTTTTCTCCCACCATGCCCCTTCCAATCTGATCACTCCTGTTCCCATCCCCACCTGCCCTCAGCCCACTAACAAATATCTTCTATTTCCCCTTCCCAGGGACGTCCGGGAGGCCTTCCGTAAAATCTCCTTGTTACCTAGTCTCTCTGGGTCTGTGAATTGTATCACATTTATCCTTTATTTTACAACTACTATTAACTTATGAGATGGCAGATACCATATTTGTCTTTCTGAGTCTGGGTTACCTTGCTCAGGTTTTTTTTTTTTTTTAAGCTCTATCCATTTGCCTTTGAATTTCTTGGTGTCATTCTTTTTAAGAGTTAAGTAATACTCCATTGTGTAAATATACCATATTTTCTTTATCTCTTCATTGGTTGAGGGACATCTAGGTTGTTTTTAGGTTCTGGCTATTGCAAACAAAGCTTCTATAAATATAGTTAAGCAAATGTTCTTGTAGTATGAGTATGGTTGAGCATCCTTTGGGTATATGCCCAAGATTGGTATAGTTGGCTCTTAAGGTAGATTGATTCCCAGTTTTCTGAGAAACTGCCATATTGACTTCCAAAGTGACTGTACAAGTTTGTACTCCCACCAGCAATGGAAGAATGTTCCCCTTGTTCCACATTTTCTTCAGCATGAATTATCATTTTTTTTTAGTCTTAGATCTTCATATAAGTGTAAGATAGAATCTCAGAGTTGTTTTTATTTGAGTTCCCTAATGGCTAAGGATGTTGAATATTTCTTTAAGTGTTTCTAGGCCATTTGAAATTCTTCTGTTGAAAATTCTCTATTTAGATCTATATCTAATTTTTAATAGGATTATTGTTTTTTTTTATTTTTTGATGTCTAGTTTCTTGAGTTCTTTATGTTTTGGAAATTAGCCCACTGTTGGGTATGGGGTTCGTGAAGATCTTTTCCCATTCTATAGGTTGTTGTTTTGTCCTTTTGATAGTGTCCTTTGCCTTACAGAAGTTTTTCAGTCTCATGAGGCCCCATTTATTAATTGTCTATCTTACTGCCTGTGCTATTGGTGTTCTGTTCAGGAAGTGTCTCCTGTGCCAATGTGAATGAGACTATTTCCCACTTTCTCTTCTATCATGTTTAGTGTATCTGGTTTTATGTCGAGGTATTTGATCCACTTAGACTTAAATTTTCTTCAGGTTGGTAGAGATGAGAAAGAAATCGAAAATCTACACCCTTTACAATAACGTCAAATAATATAAAATATCTTGGTGTAATTCTAACCAAGCATGTGAAAGACTTGTATGACAAGAACTTCAAGTCTTTGAAGAAAGAAGTTGAAGAAGACATCAGAAGATGGAAAGATCCCACTATTCATGGAGCAGTAGGATAAGCATAGTAAAAATGGCCATCTTACCAAAAGCAACCTACAGATTCAATGCAATCTCCCTTAAAATCTGAGACTTCATGTTCATAGTTAGAAAAGAATGTGGCTGTTGCTATTAGTTAAATGATCTAGTTCTAAGAATGAGCTATCATTTAACTGCCATTGGGATTTCATGCTGAAAGGTCACTGGATGATAAAGTAGCATGGTATGATTTAGGTTTCACATTAATTATTCTGGCTGTTGTGAAAGAAATGGATGTAAATTGTAAATGACAAAAGTGAACAAAAGGCATCAATTCAAAAGTTCAAGAATGCACATTAAAATGTACTACGTTTTCATATCATTGGTTAAAACAAAGAAAGAAGTGGGTGAGTGTGAAGAGTATTTACAATGAAAGAGGACTTATTGCTACTCAGAAGTGCTCTATAGTAGGCTAGTGGCAATGCGTATTATGCTGAGGTGGAAAGTAATTGGCACTAAATTTCAGGTTATTAAAAACGAGAGAAGTAGGATGACTGAAGAGATGGCTTAGCAGTAAAGAGCACTGATTACTCTCCCAGAATGGGTTCAATTTCCAGCACCCATGTGTCTGTTCACAACAGTCTGTACTCCACTCTTAAGGGGTTCCCTCCCTCTTCTGGCCTTCTTGTACACTGCATGAATATGGTACATAAACATCCATGCAGGAAAAGCACTCATACACATAAAATAATAAGATAAATAAATTAAAAATGAAGAAAATACAGATGCCTGCATTCTGCTCTCTTCAGAAATTTAAAGCAGTACTTGGGTATCAATTCTTAACAATAATACCTTTACGTATTTTTGATTCTAAAAATAAAAAGGAAAAAAAGAGAAAAAGAAAAATCCCTGGGAAGCACTGACCTAGTGCTTAGAATGGCACATGATACCCATTGCCCACTATTCCAAGAATGTTAAGACATACGACAGGTGAGGGTGCTTAAGTCGCCAGGTGATTGACGACGTGGAGGTTAAGGAGAAAGCTGTAGAAAGTGAACGACAAGGCTTTTAGTCCATCATGTAAAGAGCTGGGAAGTCATTTCCTTCCTAGAAACAAGTAAGGAGCAAATATACTGAAGAAGCAACCACTTTTCTCAGGGCAAAGTTGACATGATGAGATAGAGAAAGAGCACAGTTCCCAAAGTTTCCAGACAAAGTGATAGGTAAATATAAATGTTCACTACTATTGGGAGCAGAAGCCTGTGAGGCAATACACAAAGGGGAGCAAAACCTTTGGAGAAAAAAAATCTAAATAGTAATTGATAGCTTGCTAATGGGTAAGTCTGGAGATTCCCAGGCTTTTGAGTTTTAGCTCCATGATTCTAGCAAGTTCTCAAAGTATCATGATATGATATGATAGAACAGCACAAAGTGAATATATATACATATATGATTTATACACACATATATATGCATATGTATACACACATACACACACACACACACACACACACACACACAGCAGGGGTTGGGGGAGTTGGGGGAGTAACCACTTTGAGTTATACCAGAGCTGTTTTTAGCAAGGTCAGTGATCCGGAAAAACTAAGGAGACTCTAACTGCAAGGGTTTAATTAAAGCATAACTGACTCAAGGGAAAGGAAATGCCCAGCTCTAGTCCACGGTTACTGTCCAGTACCACCTAAAGGGATGGAAAACTGAAACTCCAAACAAACAAGAACAATAGAAACAAAAAGTGTAACAGCAAAACCAAACTCCACAAACAGTTGGGAGATACTTGCAAAATAGTACAAAGCCCGAGTCCTTAAAACACCATGATCTAATATTAGGACTGTAGAATGCTTCCTTGCACACACTGTAGAGTGGTATTGTAAGATCTAATTATAGGACTGTAGCTGTTTCTCCCCACACACTCTACAATGGTATTGTAAAGACCTATTTATAGGTCTCTTTACCTACTACATCCTATCCAGCTCTCATGAAACAATTACAAAGGAAGGAAACAAACACAGTTTGAAGAGAAAAGTAAGCATTAATTAGTACCAGACCCTGCTATACCAAGGAGGCTGGAATAATCAGACTAGTAAGCTCAGGTAATATAATGTCTGTGTAAATGGTTCTATGTATGTAGTGAACAGTATACAAATCTGTAGACACTCTAAACAGAGATAAAATTTAAATAAAATAAATGAAAATTGTTATTTGTATACAAATACAAACATTTAAATTTTGTATATGTATAGAAATACAATACAAAGATAAATACAAATGCTGTGGATTAATATTATAAAGGTATTGAAGAATTCCTTGAATATCAATCAATAAGTTATATAGAGAGATAAAATTCTTGGATTCCAAAGAAGACTCAGTGGAATGAGAACTCACTATTGTCACTGTCCTAAAAAAGTATAATTTCAAACTGCTGTCTAAATACTTATCTTTATACCCACAGTAACTCATCAGAGAAGCATCACTTTGCAGCAGATGGAGGCCATTACAGAAAACCACAACTGGACAAAATGTACAGAACAGATTTGTGAGCTTCCCAAAGAAATTAACGTATTTATAACGCAACATCTGCAAGTAAGGCTTGGGCAACATCATGCAAGATGGGTCAGAAAGACAGGGACCAGAAAGTCCTCTGTGAGATTTTGTTTCTTAGAAATAACAGAAAAACTACATCCATGATACCTCAACAGTATGGCTGCATAAATCAGACCCAAACAATGGCATCACCAATTGGTATCCCAGTGCAAATGGGTCTCCACCCCTAGATGAACAATTACAGGCAATTAATGACTGCTGATAGAGGGAGAATTAATCTTCTCTAGGGATGAGTCCTGAAGTTAGTTAATCAATACCGAGCTGTCAACCTTTAAAATGTATACACCCAATCAAAGCAAAATGAACTCATTAGGCTGAATTCATATATTTCTTTATACACACACACACACACACACACACATAGTGATAATTTCAAAAAAAAGAAGGAACAGGAAAAATATTTAAAGTAGCATTTACTGATAATTTCCTCACAGTGACGACACAAACCAAGCCACGTATACATGAGACACAAAGAACACTATATACTAAGGTCTACAATGCAACATCAACAACCACAGAAAGGCCAAGCACAACAGAAAGGCCTATCACTTTCTAATTGCAGAAATCGTGTGTGTGTGTGTGTGTGTATGTGTGTATTACTGAAGATGCTACAGACAACAAAACCTTTATCTGCAAGTAGTAGATGAAATATTCGAAAGGGTGAGAGAAAAAAATTACTCACCAACTCTGTGCCCTGCAAAAGAGACGTGAAAAGTGAAGATGACTTCTTCTTAGAAGAAGAGAAATGGAAGGATCTTGTTGGTAAACCTACCTGTATAATGTGGGTTTTTGTCACCAGATATATAAAGTGAGAATATGATTTAAGGTATGGCGGAGATGAAGTTTTCTATTGTAGATCCGAGGGAAGAGTGGAACCAGGGGCATCTGGAAGAGTTCAGAGCAGAGAGGAAGTAATAGACATGGCAAGTGAACTGAACCAGGGTATGGAGAAAAAAGGGAAAAGGGGAGAACAAGAGAGGAAGAGAAGGGAAAAGAAGAGGAAGAGAAGAAGAGATTAGAAGGAGGAAGAGGGAAGAGGAGGGGGAGGTGTTGAAATATGAGCGGCGGGGCTGTGTCCTGCCATTCAGCCCCCTGCACGGCTAGCTTTATACCCGAAATAATTACATGGAAACTGTATTCTTTTAAACACCGCCTGGCCCATTAGTTCCAGCCTCTTATTGGCTACCTCTTACATATCGATCTAACCCATTTCTAATATCCCTGTAACACCATGAGGTGTCTTAGCAGGGAAGATCTTAACCTGTGTCTGCGTTCGGTAGGAGAATCATGGCGACTCCTTGACTCAGCTTCTTTCTCCCAGCATTCTGTTCTGTTGACTCCGCCTACCTAATTTTATGTCCTATTAAAGGGCCAAGGCAGTTTCTTTATTTAACCAATGAAACAACAGATAGGAAGATGACCCTCCTCCATCATTTCCCCTTTTTCTGTTTAAACAAAGAGGAAGGCTTTAACTTTAACATAGTAAGATTACATATAACAAAACAGTTATCAAGCAAGAATTCCAGTTACAGTATTTATATCTACTTTATCTTTTATCATAACCAAGGAAAACTATAACTATAACTAACTCAAAAAGGAGAGAGGGGGACAAGAGGATCAAGAAGGCCAAGAGAGTCAAGAAAGAGAGCACATGGCCAAAATGGCAGGAATGAGAATGCATGCAGGTGGTGCACAAACATGCAGGTGAACACTCATACACATGAAAGAAAAATAAAGAAAACTTTTTTTAAAAAGAAAAGCATGAAAGAAAACATGAAGGTAAAATAAAACCTCCTTTTAAGTTCTTTTTTTTTTTTTCTCTTTTGGTTTTTGAGACAGCATTTCTCTGTGTGACAGCCTTACCTGTTCTGGAACTATCTCTATAGGCCAGGCTGGCCTCTAACTCACAGATATCTGCCTACCTCTGCCTCCTGAGTGCCAGGATTAAAGGCATGTGCCACCACCACCAAGCTAAATTCATAATTTATCTACCATATTTCAGTTATTTCAAAACAATAAAGTCAACAATCTATTTAAAGATTTGATGCAATATAAGAATAAATAGTATCAGCAAAGAATGCAATGTATGGGAGAAAGGAATCAAGATTATTTTATTGTTATAAAGTACCACATTATCCTTGAAGTGGCATAGTTTTATTAGAAAGTAGATTTCTAAATCATAATTTTATTTTTATTCCTTTAAAGCAGCCATTTAGAAAAGTGTAACAAAATAAAAAAAAACAAAGAAAATATAGGCATTGTTGACACATGCTGGTAATCTTCTAGGCAGGAGGATTGTGAGGTTGAGACCACTTAGTTCTGTACAGCTTCTCCTAGACTAAGTTGAACTGCATAGAGACTTTGTCTCAAATAACAACAACATCAACAAAACAAAGTAAACAATCAGTAAATGTAAAACTTGCTAATGAAGAATAGGAAAACCCTAAATTAAAATCACAAACACACACACACAGGAATTGTACAAAAGTAAGAAAAAAGAATAAAGATCACTAGAAAACAGTAACAAATGTAGAAGATGTGAAGGAAGTGTAGCAGTGATCACTCCAAATGTCAACCAGCTCAATGTGTTTAAAGATGGTCAGGTGGTCCAGACCACAGAGAGATAAACAGAAGACTCATTTTGTCATTAGCTGAAAATTCACGATCCATATAAAGATGGAGTAAAATATAAGTCACATGCTTAAACACCATGGTTTAGTTACCTGACTTCAGAGAAGATGGACTTCATGTTAAGGAAAGTCATTATAGATAAAGAGTTATTTCTTTTGGTTAAAGGGTCAGTTACCATGACTACATCACAGCCTCCAATACGTCTTTATTCAACAATAAAAACATCAAAACATATGAGGGGAAAGCCGGAAAAGCTGCAAAGACAAACAGATGAATTTTTATTACAGTTGGAAACTTTCATGCCACGCTATTGGAAATAGACCAACAGATCCGGCAGTCAGAAAATCTGCAAGGACAGCTGAACCCAACAGTGCCACAAATCAAAACGGTGTAAGTAACATTTACAAAGAAATTTAACCAGTAAGAGCACTGTAAACATGATAGCCAAGCTCACACGTAATGTTCCCCAAGAGACACCACACTTTCTGTCCATTAAACACTCGCAAATTTAAAATAAATAAAAATCATACAGTGACTTCCTAAGACAACAGTGAAACTGAGCTGTGAATTAAAGGGTGGATGGAGGTTGAGAGTCCAGTTACTGTTGGGTAAAAGAACAACTTTTAAAATAATATACAGGTCAAAGAAGAACTCTCCAGAGGAATTTAAAAAAATATTTCTAACTAAATGAACATATGTCTTATCAAAAATGTGGAATGTGATGAAAACAGTACTTAAAAGGAGCTTAGTAACACTGAGGACACAGATGAATAATCCCTGATTTATGTTGGGTAGACCTATCGTTTATCACTGTACCCTGGGAGTGGAAGCTCTCTGCGTTCATTAGAATTTTGATCCTTCTGAGAGTGACGGTAGGCTATGTGATATTTTCTCTTGGCTCTTGGCCGCAGCAACAGGGAGAGGGAGAAAATATATTTTAAACAGAAACTTCTGCCCTTTGCCTTCTACTCACTGAAGAAATGGGCTTCAGAGAATGTTATTTCCCGAGGAATTCCATGGTGGGAGAAGGAACAGACTGAAGACCCAGTGCCAAGTAGAGAAGGAACTTACCTCCCGGGTAGAGATTCCAAAGAATTCTACCAACTTATCAAGACCACTTTGGGAGCATACTACTAGACAGTCCAGCGCCAAGACAGATGATGGGCAGATGATGGGCAGATGATGGGAGGGTCCACACATTGACAATATAGCTTCCAGCTTGATTATACCTCCCTTATGACCTCTGTTTAAAACTGAACCTTACGTCAATACCCTGAAAACTTGGGAGATCTATATGGTCCTTTATTTGTTCCTCTTTCCAATGTGGATAAATCTTGTCTGTTGTCACCTTGTTTCTTTAATGAGCGTACGGAGGACACACAGCTGGATCCTGTACAACTTGTTGAGGGGGCCGGTGCAGGAACTTTGACCTGAAAATCTCCAGTAACAACTTCTCTCACTTAACTGCCCGATCTTAAGAGGAAACATTTGGGCAATTACAGGGTATCGTGTTGCTAAGCTGTGATGGTCTCGTATAGAAGAGTTACTTTCCTTCTAGATGTGCATGCGTTTTCCCCCATTCAGATCTCGCTCTTTATTCAGTGCGATCTCGCTCTTTATTCGGTGCCTTGAAGCTTGCCTGTTCCATTTGTATTGCTTCCTTTCCAATTTCAGGATGAATGCTGCTTCCCTAAAGCAGAGGTTTGGCTATGCTTTGTTTTTTACCTGCCCCCCGAGTGTTGCCAAGAGTTTACTTTCTCTTCCTTAAACAGCAAGGAGAATTCCAATTCCATGGTCTCCGTGTTCCTGCTTGAGTTCCTGCCTTGGTTTCCCATGGTGATGGACTGTAATCTGTAAGTCTAATAAACTCTTTCCTCCACAAGTTGCTTTTAAGAGCAGAATGTTGATCACAGCAGCAGAAGCGAACTAATACAAAGAAGAACCTCAGTGGGTGGCGAGTGATAGTCTCTGAAGGGGTTGATGGAGAGGTAGAGATGAAAGAGTACGGCACTAACTTTTGTTCATTGCAGTACCTTGTGGTTTCTATTTTGTTTCTCTTTATGAAACCCGTCCTCCAGACTAATATTCTCTCTCCCTCAGTCCTCTCTCCTTCCTGCCTTACTTCCTGTCTTCCTTCTTTCCTTGTCCAACTTTCCTTCCCCCTTCTTTCTCTCTCTGTTCCTTCCTCCCCGTTTTCCTCTCTCTCTCTCTTTCTCCCTCCTTTTCTTGCTTTCTTCCTTTCATTCTTTCTGGATCCCATGCATCCCAGACGACACTCATATTCACAGTATAGCGAGAAGAAAGAGTCACGGACGGACGTCTTATCATCTTGTCCCTACCTCCTGAGTGTGTTGGAATTACAGTTGTGTGTGACCCTTGGTATATATGGTGATGGGAATGGAACCCAGGATTTTGTGCAAAAAGGCAAGCACTTTGCCAACTAGCCATATCCTGTGTCTTCCCTTTATCTCTTCATGACACATTTTCTTAACCTTGAAATTTTATAAACCTACATAGTGGTTTTGATTTTCATTTAAAAGTTTAGCATTTGGGGTTTTTTTTTTTTTTTGAGACAGGGTTTCTCTGTAGCTTTAGTGGCTGTCCTGGAACTAGCTCTTGTAGACCAGGCTGGCCTCGAACTCCCAGAGATCTGCCTGCCCCTGCCTCCAGAGTGCTGGGATTAAAGGCGTGCGCCACCACCGCCCGGCCCTGGGGGGTTCTTTGTATAATCTTCCTTTGATTACTATTTGTCTCAACATCTAAATGTTGATGGCTGTTTTAGAGCATGCACTCAGACCTCCCATTCATTGTACAGACTTCCTCAGTATACACGCTCATTGCTGTTGCATATTTCAAGTGAAGTATAGGTGTTCATCAAATCTGTAAGTAAAACCCAATTTGTGTATCCAGAATTCTAAGTTCACTGCTCTCTCATTTTTCCTTCCAACTGTCAACAGAAACGAGTCCTCTTGCATTCCGTGAGTCTGCACATTATGGATCCCTTTCCTCCCTTTTCCATTTCACAGATCATGACAGTTTCCAGCCCTCACTCTTCAGTAAGCATCTATATCTGGTCCGCTCTAACTCTACCATACTTTGGCAATTTCTGTTCACAACTAACCCAACTTCTCTGTTTAGTGCAACAATAATTCTATTATGTTATAATAGCTTCTTTGTCTCTTTCACTCACAAATGTAATTTTCTCTTCCTTTTGTGTTAATTGTTTCCTTTTATTGAAAATAGATTACTTTTTCTCACATAATATATCCTAATTACCATTTCCCAGTTTCTCTCCACCTCCTTTCCCATAAGCATCCATTCTATTTCTGTCTCTCATTAGAAAACAAGTTTCTAACAGACAAAAACAAAATAAAATTTAATAAGATAAAGACTAACACATTGGAATAGGACAAAACAAACAAACAGAAGGGAAAAAGAGCAAGAAAAGGCACAAGAAATAGATACAGAGGCAGAAAACAACTCTTTTGTACACTCAGGAATATCATAAAAGCCTTAAACTGGAAGTCATGAAATATATGCAAAGATCTGTAATGTAAAGAGAGAGGAGAAAAATATAAATAAATTAAAATAAAATAAAAATAGTGTAAAATTGAATAAATAAATTAAAATAAAATAAAAATAGTGTAAAATTGAAGAAAGAAGAAAGAAAGAGAGAGGGAGGGAGGGAGGGAGGGAAGGAAGGAAGAAAAGAAGGAAGGAAGGAAGGAAGGAAGGAAGGAAGAAAGAAAGAAAGAAAGAAAGAAAGAAAGAAAGAAAGAAAGAACAAGCCCCGACCTGACACTATGAGACAAAGAACTTCCAAAAAAGCCTCTGCGTTCATTATTTGTTGGCTGTTTACGGCTGGGCCTGTAGCCTAGCCTGAATAATAGTTTGTTTTCCCAGTGAGCCTCCCTTGGAGAAAACTAAATTTTCGTGTGCAAATGATCATCAATTGGAGATTGCCTCTGGGTCAGGGGTTGGGGCATGTGTCCACTTCTCCTTGCAACTCTAGGACTCCATCTGATGCAGACCTGTGGAGACCAGTGCATGCCGCTTGTCTCTGTGAGCTTGTGTATATTGGATCCTGTTGACTTAGAAGGCCTAGTTTCCTTGGTGTCCTCTGTCCCCTCTGGCTGTTACAGTCTTCTTACCTCCCCTCCTATAGGAACCTGAGGGGAGGAGTTTGGGGGACAGGTCACATTTTAGGGCTGAATGTTCCAACACCTCTCAGTCTTTACTTACATAAGGTCTGGCCATGAGTCTCTGTGTTTGTTCCCATCAGCTGCAGGAGGAAGCTTCTCTGATGGTGGGTAAGCAAGGCACTGATCTAGGCATATAGCAGTATGACATTCTATTTTCCTTAAAAAATAAAACAGTAGTATTTGTGTTTACCCTGGGTACCCTGGCCTTCTAGTATCAGGTTCTTTGTAACCAAAGGAGATCTGGTTATGGGTTTCATTTCATGGGGTCAGCCTTCAATGAAATCAGATATCGGTTGGCTACTCCCACAAGCTTCAGCACTAGCGTGTCTTATAGGCAGGACACCATTATAGACCCTGGGGTTTGTGCTTGCATGATTTTTCTTTTTTTCTTTTTTGGTATTGGGAGCTGACACTTAGAAAAAGAGTGGCTAGGTGGGGAGCTGAAGGGGTCCGCAGGAGGAAAGGGAGGAGGGTGTTCCACCAGGATCTGCTTAGTTCCCTGGGAGCAGGCACAAAATGAGGAGAGGCCACAG
>NW_004949126.1:567822-571062 GCF_000317375.1 Microtus ochrogaster | reverse complement strand
AGAAAATAGCTGTGGCATTGAAAATTTTATACCCAAGTACTTTATTTGATCTATTATTATAGAAAATTCAATTGAGGAAAATTCTATGTATAATCTCCAGATAAATACCACTAGCAATGGCCATGAAAACAGGCTGTTATGATTAGGATAGGAATCATCTCCTACTGCTCAGGTGCTGAATACACTCTCATGCCCTGGTAACGAGTACTATTTTGGAAAGTAGGGGAAACTTTTGGAAATAGGAATTAATTAATTAATTAATTAAAGTAGCTCATTGGGAGTATGCCTTTGAATGTTGCACCTGGGCTCTAATCTCTTCCCTTCTCCCTACTTCTTGTCTACCACAAGGCTCATAGTGTTTGCCACATGCTTCTGCCATCATGAGATTCTGGCTCACCATGCACACAGAATCAACAGAGCCAAGATCTGTGCACTGAAATCTCTGAAAATGTGAGCCCTCATGATTTTTCTCTTGTGTCAGGTGTTTTTCACAATGACACAAATTCTGATTAATGTATGCTCTTTAATAATCTATTACAAATTAGACCGTTATTACACTGATTTACGCATGTGCACGCATCTGTGTGGAAGTTAGAGAGCACCTTAGATTGCTGGTTGTCTTTAGGCTTTGTGGCAACAGACTCTACCTGCTGAGTCATCTGGCTGGACAGCATAATTTGCCTGTACATATTCTTGACCCATTAGCATGGAAAAGGCATATGGCCACAGACAATCAGAAAGTATGTTTGGAAATAAGGGAGACTACTTAAAGAGCTTGCTTTAATGATAAAGATATTGGCACTGTGTCAGAAATTTGAAGAATGTAGTAAGTTCAATTACGTCTTGTCTAGATTTCTAACTTGCTGAAGTTCAGAGCTTTTCGAAAGTCTAACGGCAGTTGCGAAGTTTGAGGAAAAAAAAATGTAACTTTGCTCAGTTACTTGAAAACAAATATAGTCTCCGAAATCCTTTAGTCAACAGTTTTGAAAAAGTTTATGGAGATTTCAGATTTATAGAAACCTTGAGAGGAATAAGCATTGTCCTCACGCCATGTCCTTCAGTGTGTTCCACACTTCTGCACCCTTCCTTCATCCTTTCTTTACTACGCTACAGTTGATGCCCTTCACCACCCAGTATCTAAAGATTGTTACAGTTTACAACAGAGTTCACTAATACTTTTACACAGTTTTATGGGTTTTTAAAAAGCAAGATGTTTATTCATTTTAATAATACACAGAAAAATCTCACAACAGTGAAAATACCTTGTGGTCTGCTATTTATTCCTCTAAGTAAACTCCTGGTAACTATAGATTTTTCAATTTTTTTTTATAATTTTTTTTCCTTAAACTAAGCATGGTGATGCACACCTGTGCTACTAACACTTGGAATTT
This sequence comes from Microtus ochrogaster, assembly GCF_000317375.1. Classification (NCBI taxonomy): domain Eukaryota; kingdom Metazoa; phylum Chordata; class Mammalia; order Rodentia; family Cricetidae; genus Microtus; species Microtus ochrogaster. Next base: position 569,671 of record NW_004949126.1, on the reverse strand, counting down.
TAAGTATGGTCGATTGTGAGTTCAAGGCCAGCCTGAGACATGTATATAGTTTTCCATACTACATAGGATTATCTGTGTGTGTGTGGTTTGACTGTGTCTCTGTGTGTGCGTGTCTCTCTCCCATTTTACAGAGTATCATACTATGTATAATCTTTTCAGATAGACTTCTTTTACCTATAATTAATGTAATCCTTATGGGCTCATAATACAATGGAGCTGAGAGAATTGTGAGTAAATAAGTAAATGAATTACAATGGCTTTAACAAGCACAGCTTTTATTTGAAAACACGCAGAGGCAGCAGGATAAACTAACGTGAATAATCTATAGGTACAGAATTAGGGATGGTTGCCCTGCTAAGCTTCCTACACACACGATTTGTGGGCATGGCAACATCTTCTCATTGTGTAGTCTGGTCTTGATCTCAGGGACCTCCTGGCTCCATCTCCCCAGTGCTTAGCTTAAAGGCATACACCATCAGTCTTGGCCCTAAAGCAAAGTATATACCATCAGTGTTCTGTGGATAAGGTTTTGCCAAAATAGGATCATTCTTCTCTAGTGCCTAGTTTGACAGTTTCAGAAGACACATCTCGTATAGTCTCTTGAAAGCCACCTCCTGTTTATTCTTGACGGGGGCTCTAGTTATCTGCATCATACACCTGATGAAAAAGAAAAGTGAACTTCATTCAAAGAGCTCTCTCTGCATATGGAGATCACAGTGCTTCTGTACTTGACTCGGTATGCCTTCAGTAATGAGACATCCGTGACAAATACAGTTGTAATCACGGGGGTTGTCAGAACCTGCTAAAGAACAGTCTCAGCCTCACAAGGAATGAATATATTTGACCTTAATTAAGTTCTATGCCAGAATAAGCTGCCAAACCTTAAGATTGTTTATAAACAAGTATAGGAACATGTCCACGTGTTAAAAAATTCCGCTTTTTAACATACATTTTTAACTTGACATATTAGATTATAGAAAACATGATTTTTTTTACATTTTTGTATTTTCAAGTATATTTCAGCTATCTGTAATTATAAAATAATAAATATTTGTAGGATAAAAGCATCAATATTTTTACACAGAAAATGAAAAAAAATATAAAACTCAGTGTTACATTGGGATGTTTAAAAAAGCTATCTTGATACTTCACTTAGTTCTTTCTCTAAATCTTCGTTCCTAGTCTTTAATTTAGACAAATAATATGGATCAATTCCAATCACTCAGAAAACACAAAAAAAGTTTATTTTCAGCCTATTACTTTAGGCCATTGCAGCGAAAGCTGGCGTATGGCGCATAATAACCTTACAGGGAGATCTGTAGTTGATGAGTTTAGCTTTGACTGTTTGCCTCAGATCGGAAAGACAGAACCTTTACTCGCACTTTAAATAATAATGGCCAAAAAAAAAAAATAGAGAAAAGCTCAAGTCACTTCTTGTACTTGAAGCAGTTGGCAAAAATGAGTTCCAGACCATTAAAACTGACATGTTTAATTCTGGCAGCTCTTACTTCCCTCAGGGCATAAGCAGCACTTGCTGGAATATGGTGTAGAGCTTAATCTTAAAACACTTTGTTTTCAATACTCAACTCCTGCCAGTCATTAATAGTGATCAATCTTCATAATAAACCATATAATAAAATTATACTTTGTGTAACAGATGGAGAATAAAAAAATCTCTTTAATTAAATTTAAAACATATAAATTTGTTATCTAGTATTAATATGTAATACATATTATTTTAATACATTAGTATATTACATTTTCAACTATGTTCATAGCAGCATTGTTTATAATAGCCAGAACCTGGAAACAACCTAGATGCCCTTCAATGGAAGAATGGATGAAGAAA
>NW_004949126.1:563099-566931 GCF_000317375.1 Microtus ochrogaster | reverse complement strand
TTAGGTAGTGCCTCTTGTTCAGTCTCTCCTGGACCTGGCATATCTTGGTATCTCTTTCTGGCTAGAAAAGATTAGCTTCATAGTGCTCAGAGAAATAGAGGTTTGTTTCTATGGCAAAATGAATGGCTGTTGAATTTCAGAAAAATCACGTTTTGGAGAAATCACAGCTCACCATTTGCAAATTAAAAATGTCTTTATATTTTAAATCTTTTGTGATATAATCACATCACGTATACTTTAAAAAAGCAATTCATTTCATATTCTAGAAAAAAATATATACTCTAACTGAGGCAACATAGCAGCCTCTGTGTTTGTGTGTGTGCATCTGTCTATCTGTATTATAAATAAAGATCTCAGACTAACAATCAGGTGCCATATATGCATATATATATATCAAACAAACAATGTAAAAAATATATTTCATGAACTCTGACCAGGGAAGTAGGTAGACTGATTTTTGTCTTCACCGTCCTCTCCTCCAAATCCGGTCCTCCAGTCTTACCACCAGCACGGAGATCCTTGATCCCCTTGGCCTATTGGCAATCAGGTCGAGTGGAAAGAGGCAGATGGAGCAACAGAAAGCTTTGAATGTGGTTCATGACCTCAAAGAGAAATAGCCTTCTAGGAGACAGATTTCAGTGAGTCGGCTCAATTTTATTCAAGACTATAAGGAAAATATAGGATTGGGGAGCCTGGAGACAAACCCTATTTGTGTTAAGTAACACGCTCCTATCACAAGGCTTCCTAGGTGGCAGTAGGGTCTTAGAGCTCCTAGCACAAGGCTTCGCAGCATGAATCTATGCCAAGGGTCAGACTAAAGATCAATCAGGCATCTGGTTTTCGAGACAGCTTTTAGGTAAGGTCAGTCCTTGAGGCCTAGGGATATTCTCCAGATAAGGGCAGGCAGGCAGAAGCAGAAAGTTCTGCTGGAGGGAAGGGGCTCCATTTTGTGTCGATTATTGAGATAAACTGCTAGGCCATAGGGAGGCTGTGACCTCTGACCAGCCAGCAATGGCTTCCAAAACACCACCTCTGTAAGAGGTCACGTGCTGCTGCTTCTCGCCACTGCCCTGTGTCCAGATATTTCCTACCAAAGTCCCTTCCTCCCACTTGTTATTTAACCCCGCCTCCAACTCCAGCATGTATTCCCTGAGAAAGCACAGACCACTTCACCTAGAATGCAGATCTTCAGCGCTCCCTCCTCTTCTCAAATCCAGTCCCTCGTTCTCAACCCCATCTCAGTAGCAAAAGAGCTGCTGTGGCTTCATCCTCTTCTTTGATCCCATCTCCAGCGGATCTAGCAGATCTTTTCTTTCCATCTTCCTCCCACTCATCCTGTTATCCCCGCTCCCAAATCGAGCAAGCATTCTTTGGGAACCCAACAACGAAGCCTGCCAGAAAAGAAAGCAGGCAGAAAAGCCCATCTGCTGGCTTTAGATCTTCCCTCTCCATGCTCTCCTCCAAGTCCAGTCCCCAGTCACATCCCCAGTCTGTAGCAAACTGCCTGCTGTGCTCTCTCTTCCTGCTCTTCACTCATCCCCAGGGGACTAATCTGGTGGAACACCCCGCTTTTGTCCCTCCCTTGAACCTACTCAGTTCCCTCCTCATAGCTGATCCCAGTTCCTAAGCATTAGTTCTCAATACCTGGAAACACATTTTATCAGGAACCTCAGTGAACATACCTATCAAGGTCCAAGAGAAAATGCCTCCCAGGAAATATGCCTCCCACCACATATATGACAGTTACTCAATTATCACACATTCTATTCATTTATAGACCATAATCTATTTCTTTCTATTTATCACTGAAATGTAAAAACGTATTTTAAATGACAACCTGGTATTGTAGGAATCTTGTGTTCCTACACACAATGATAAAGTATTTCCTACATTTAAATTGTTCAATGTCATGAGAGTAACAAAGAACAAAATACTAGAATGTAGCCCTGGATAATGAACAGTGTATACAACAGTTAACTGAAGGAGAAAGAAGGATTAAGAACAGAAAATACTTTACAGAGACAGTAATGCTTGTGGTTATTAGGAGCTAAGTAAAGACAGAAAAAGCACATTCACAGGCTTATGGATGGAGCAGCATGCATAAAGACTAAGAAAGAGAGCCAATCACCAGTAGCCACTCCCACAGACTGATGTCTTGAAGGCTCTGTTCACTAGTAATGGTACTGTACTTGAGATGCTGGAGACTGTAATTGGTAGGACATGGCTGGAGAAACAAGGTCTCCAGTATCTTGTCATCAGCTCAATTGTCTTTCTGCATCTTGGCCACTATATAGTAAGACATTCATTCCCTCTGTATTGAACTGTTCTATTTTGTTTCACATCAGCCCAGAAATGTCAAACAGCCAAAATCGGTGTGCAACCTCTAAAATCATAAGCCAAAATAAATCCACATTTATTTACTTTTTATTTCAATGCTGACAAGCCTACCACAAAAATAATTTCCACTAATTCTTGTTATTAAAATTGTGCTTTGTATAATTGCAATATACAATGATATAAGGTTAAGAATTTTCTTAAGTTCAATGGCCAGGACCCTTGTTTCTTATTTCAAGTAATCACAGCCAAATTACCGTAGGCAAATCATCTGAGGGAAAACTGTTCCCATCCTTCAGTCAACACAGGGTTTAAGTACATACCACTTATTGTGTGTTCTTTTCCCTATAAGGCATGCCCCGTGTTGGGGTCCAGCCTAGATGGGGTTGTACATTCCAGAGGGGCATGTAGATCAGAAATGCTAGACAGACAAAACAGAGATACAAACAAGGACAGAGGCACAGAATAGAGTCAGGAGGGCAATCCAGTGAATACTGAATTCAACCATGTTTATTTTCCATATGCTTTATATACTCCAATCCAAAAGTGAGGAAGAAGGCTAAAGATTGCTTTACCATGATGCAAAGAACAAACAGAGTAATTACCTCTTCAATATCTGAAATGTCACATTTCACACAGAGTTAAGTATTTTGTTGTTTAGGTAGGACATGCAGTGACCACACCATAGGCCAAGGATTCTTTAGGCAACCATACCCTGGGTTAAGTATCCTGTCATAACTTTGAAGAAGTAAGAAGAGGCCTAAACACTCTGACCTTTGGTCAAGATGGAATGAGTCCATTTCTTTAGGCTCTGACAGCCCAGACTATATATAACATGACTCACGGAGGAGAAAGTTCAAACACATTTAACATAACAACTATATAATTCCGTACGTGTAATGTAGAGGAAGGAGTGTGGGAGAAATGAATACTTTTAAGTGGTTGATATCCATATCAACTTATCGTTATACTCCAAAGGTTGGGTGATTTCTTCAGCTCATTGGACAGTATATGGAAACTTGACCTTGTAGCTTATTCTATGTGATTGATAGCTAAGGCTTCTTCTATTTGGTTACTCTGAATGATTAGACATAACACATTACCAGAAATTTGCGTCACTAAATATGTGGAATATGAAGGCTGGGACAGGGTATAAGAAAGACAGAGATGGTTATCAACAGGACAGTGAGCTTAGGGACTTGTGGCCTTAATGGCCACAGACTCCATGCTTTGGAATGTATTTACAGAAAAGTCACACAAAGAAACATTAATGGCAGTAAGCAATAAGGACAGAACAACATATCCACTCTCAGCAGCAATGGAAAGATGTAAATTGGAAAAAATTTAAGGTGCAATTTTGTTGGGAGCCATGCAGCCTAGTTACAGATCAGCATATGACTACCTGTCCAGTGGGTTTCCTCAGGGCAAGACACCTCTGGAAATTGACACTCTTTTACATTTTTTTTTTTTTGATTTTCGAGACAGGGTTTCTCAGTAG
>NW_004949126.1:562382-562999 GCF_000317375.1 Microtus ochrogaster | reverse complement strand
TGGACATTCTGGGGTGTGTGGGGGTGACAGAGAACAACTTGTGAGGTTCATGTCTCTCCTTCCACCATGTGGGTCCTAGGGATGGGCAGCCGGTGTCATCTCACCAGTCCTGGTGCTGGGTTTGTGAACATCAAAGCCAGAGGCCCAGGTTTGTTTTTTGGTTTGTTTTGGTTTTGGGGGGGGTTTTTTGTTGTTGTTGTTTTTTTTGTTTTTTGTTTTTTTGGTTTTTTTTGATTTTTCAGGACAGGGTTTCTCCATAGCTTTTGGTTCCTGTCCTGGAACTAGCTCTTGTAGACCAGGCTGGCCTCGAACTCACAGAGATCCGCTTGCCTCTGCCTCCTGAGTGCTGGGATTATAGGTGTGTGCCACCACCGCCCTGCAATTGACACTCTTTTAACACGGACTTGTCCACAGAACAGCATAAGAATTTGCAAAATTTGTGCAACATGCAGGCTCTTTTCTCTCTCCTTATATTGGTGATCCTTTGGGCGGTTTTTTGTTTTACGTTGTCAGTCACACATGGAATAGCTGTAATTTCCCCTGGAAATCCTTTTCTTTCTCTAATATTTTCCCCTAAGATTCAACAAGGGACTAATGCTTCTTAAATGTCTTATCCG
>NW_004949126.1:560011-561929 GCF_000317375.1 Microtus ochrogaster | reverse complement strand
TTCAATATTGTTGTCCTTAGAAAGTGTTTGTAGCCATATCTATTACTTTTTAACTTTGTAACCTCAAGCAGCTGACAGCTGACATAAGTCCTGTGAGAGCAGAATGTGTCTTGCTCAATATTTAGTTAGGCCTGCAGAAATGCTGAACTCTTTGTCTAGAATAAGGTTAAGCAGGGGGTGGGAAGATGTTTTTGGGGAAGCATTAAAGGGGAACAATGAGGACTTTCAAATTGGTCATGATATATTTTTTAAATTGTGACTTCTTATTTCTTAAAGTCACAAATAGAAGTCAATAATAATATTGTTTATGTAATCCAGTTAAGAAAAACTTTAAGTATGAAAAAAGACAGCCTGAGCTATTTGGGGCCACTTGAGTGCAATCCCCTTGGTGGTCAGAAGTTCTCCTTATGCCAATACCCCTTCCCTACCTCAGGACCTGAATGTTAAGTTTTTTCTTACTGACAAACCTCTCCACTAACGCAATAATCCCAATCAGACCGAATTAAAAGATACCCAGGTTTAATGGCTGGCAGCACTCCTGGGTGTCCACCTGGGAAAACACGGAGAGGGCGTAAGGAGAACCAGAACGACCATGGAAAACCAGGAGGCGTGTATTCATTCTCTGGGGGGGCAGTTTAAATAGCCTGTGAAAGTAGCCTTGACCCTCTCTGGGGAGGGGTGGTCACCATTTGGTGAGCTTTCTCAGAGGTGGAGTTTGGACTGAGGCAACTCCCAGGGGAGGAGGCACAAAATGGATGCCAGCGTGCTGAGGTGAAGCCCCCAACTAAACAGTTCAGACTCTCTATAAAGGGATGTTAGGGAGCTAAGGTGAAGCTTTTAACCAAACATTTTAGACTCTTTTGGATAAAGGGGCACCGGCTCTAGTCTGGCTACTTCCTGCGGGCATGGGTGACATGGGAGAAGGGGAGAGTGGGGAGATGAGAGCTGGGAGTTGGTGGGCTCACACTCAGCAAGAGGTGTGACTGGAAAGGAATCTGGTTTACTGCCATCCGGGAGACCAAAGGCAGTTGTTCCTTAAGATGAGAGGGCAGGTGGCTAGGAGCAAAAATAAATAGTTTTTATTGGCCCTATGCATGGGGCTAGTCATGGAAAGTGTCTTTAACTACCAGAAAGAAAGGGGAAAGGAAGTACCCTGGTTGTAAAAGAGAGGCACTGGTGAATAAGTGAGACATGAGAGCAGATATGTTCTTTAAAACCAGATTTTAGTTGATTGGTGTCCTTTTGAGCCAGGGGAGTTGGTACTAATGGTGAAGTCCCAGGAGTTGGTGCAGAATTGGTATTGTCTGGAGGGCCCTTTGTAAGTTGGTCTTGGTCCAGATAGCAGAAGTCACCTGTAAAATCTCCTTAATAGGTGCGGTTACAATAGACTCTGGAGACTATTGGTTTTTATCAGACTAGATTTTTTTTGATAAAGCAGCAGAACTTTTTAGGAACCTGTAGGTATCTGTAAGACAACTGGAACAGGACCATTTTGGAAGACAATTAAAGGGAATTGAGAACTCTGCATATCAATTAAGATACATCTGAAACCTGTTAATCCTGGACTATGAAGCCTGGGAAAGAGGCACACCTATATATTTTTTTATCAGGAGACTTAACAAATGAGATAATGAGCTACCAGTACCTTAAGTCATCAAATGCCATTAGACAGATCTGGGAGGGATAAATGAGCAGAAATGAGACAGTTTTTTGTTTGTTTTTGTTTTTTCAGTGCTTTCCATTAGCTGCTGATTCTAAGAGGCCCAAAGACTTTCCTATGGGGGGAAGAATTTAGTCTACTTGTCTTGGCAGGATGAGAAGATCAATTCTCTGGTGTAGTATCCAGGAAGTTGATGAGGTGAAAGTCCACTTTTTGCTGTGTGGGTGACTTTGCCATACCCAAAGGCAAGCAGAAGGT
>NW_004949126.1:545151-559566 GCF_000317375.1 Microtus ochrogaster | reverse complement strand
GGAGGTTACTCATGTGTTTGTATTTTTCCAAAGATGTTGTAATCTGGAGTGATAAGTTTTACAGATCTTAAAACATGCGCATATACACACAGAGAAATAAGACAAGCATACTATGGAAACAAACACATCTATAAATATAGACATAAAAGCATGGTGTGGAAACAAGCATACATATCACACAGACATAAAAGCATACTGTGGCCACATTACTTTAACAGACAGACAATTAAAATTCCTTTTTTTAGAAACCTGTGTCAGCTGATCAACTTAAAAATCCTGGTGTAGGTAGGCAGCAGAAGCCAGGGAAGCACAGGTGGTCCCATTAAGGGCAGGATTAGCAGACTCTGTAAGAGGGAGCCGAACCAAAGACGGAACACCTATACAGTTTCAGAGTGGAAGGACGGGAAACAAAATCCACTATAGAGAACACACACACACACACACACACACACACACACAAAACAAAATGTGGTCCTACCTAACCAACTGCAAATAATAAATGTAGGTTACAGGCTATAGTACACACACCTTGCTCTACTTGCTTCTGACTATCTGCTAGTGAATAAATTTAGACAATAAGAAAGGTATTTACAAAGTGTGACCTTTTCATATCACCTGTGACATTCTCATAAAAATTCGCCAAAATATAGGCCAAAGCTTGTGATTTCACCAAATATACTTTAAAAATAAATACATGATTGACTTTTAAGTTGATTGCATCTTAAGAAGTGTTTGCTGTATGCTAAGAATATCCTCAGAAACAAAACAAAACAACAAATAGATTAAAAAAAAAACTAGAAACCAACGTACTTTTTAAAGTTTATGTAATGAGACAATTTAGCTTTTTGGTCCAGGGTAATAATTCCAGAGTCTATATTTGGAGAATAAGACCATATTCTTTTAGCTATTCTATACAACCTTTTTGATGATTCTACTTGGTGACTTTCAGGATTGACTGTATCTACACGGCAAATAGCTCTAATGTCATAGGTGGTGCAGGAGGAAGTTGTTTTAACAAACATTAATTTGGTGGCTCAAATAGCCAAATATGATAGGTCTTAATAGCAATAATACATTTTAGCACCTTTTGCTTTACAGGCATATGGAGAGACAGATATTCAATGAATATAATTTTTCTTATTGATAACAGCTTTCCATAACTGACCCATCATATTAGAGATGGGGCAATTTATAATGGAAGACTGAGACAGGGGGATAGCACTTTGGGCACTGAACACAGAATCAACTCTTTGCAGCTAAGAAATAAGCCTGAAAATACTTTTCATGTTTTCAGGAGAATATTTCATGCTTCAGCTGTTTACCTATGTGTTGGACTTTTTGGTAACCCATTCTTAAAATCCAGATGGTGATTTTGTCCAGGTTAGAACAGAAGCTTTAGGGAACAGAATGTCTCTGAGTTAATGATTTACACCCCATCGTGCTCTCTGAGAAGCTTTGTGACTAGAGATCAAAGACGAGTAACAACTCTCTGTTGGACACAGTGCCTGATACAAGCCTGGCCCAGCAATTCTGAGAAATGCCTCTGGCCAAACTCCAAGCTGGAGTTGAATGTCCCTTCATAACAAGAATCTTTTAAATAGCTTAAAATACAGCATTAAAAATTCAAAGTAATATTTATTCTTGGTTGTTACATAGATTTGAAAAACTAAAGATTTGGAGTAGAGTTAACGAGCTCCACTTATCTTCCTCCTGAAAGCCAGCTTTAATGCCTTGCTATCTCTCAGACCTGTATGCCATTCTCTATTTATTCACAATTCTGTGGGTGCTGTACAGTTCTCCATGTGTCAGTGTCATCTCCAGCATCCCCTTTCGCTGGACAAGTATTTCCTTGGTACGCATATTAGGTCTCATTCCATTTTGTTTCAACCCATTAAATCTTCTAAGGGCCTAACTGTGGTGGTATTTAACCAGGACAATAGGACTAAACAAAGAAATATGCGAGTTCTTTCCAAGTATAAGGTCTTTTCTCTATGTTTTCTTTTAAAAACTCTGTAACAAGAGAAACCATGCATCCATTTATCTTTTTTTTTTCATGCAAATTCATATCGCTGTTCAGCTTTTCGTCTTTCTATGCAGCTTACCTTACTTCTTAGCTTCACACAGCTGTGGAGTGGCTCATGCCAGGTTGCCCAATGTTTCTGTGTCATAATTTCTTTTCTAAGCAAAACTTACAGAAATGCATACTGCTGCTGGAAAACATCTGAAGTATTGAAGAAAAAACAGATGCAAATTCTTAAAAACAAATACCAAAAGCTTCTTACCCAAGATAAGATATCATATAATGCTTTATGATAGACAAAAATGGCCCGTGCATTCTTAGAACAGAATGCTTTCTGCTGGAAGTAATTTAAAAAGCAATAAAGAAACCAGTCTAAATAATCCAGGTAACATATTACTCATGCAACTAAAGGCCCAGGACAGCAACATTAAGCATAATTTTTTACCAAAGATCATACTCTATTTATTTATAATTTTGTGGGTCTTACATAGATCTTTCTGCATCAGCTTCATCCCCAGCATCCTTTTCACCTTGACAAATATATCTATGCTATGGATAAACTGTTTCATTCATATTGAAGCAAGGTAATGACAGGACAAGCTGGATGATGCTCTATTTGTATTGTCTTGGTACTCATTTAGCATGAGCCCCTCAAACATCAACTAGCTTTTATTGTAAGAGACTGTCTTGTAACAGGCATCTACATACAAACAGGAAATAATACCAATGTTTAAAATGGTATTTCCTATAACTTCCTCCTGCTGTCCTTGTTGTGTCCAGATTTGATGAAGATGAGTTCATGTCTTCTTTCTCATGTGAGGTGGCACACAACTAGTTATAACCCCAAATCCAGGAGATCTCACACCCTCTTATAACTTCCATGGGTATCTACACACGTGACACACACACAAACACACACAGACACACAAATGAGTAAATAAATACATAAATAAATCTTTAAATGTTTTAAATCTCTATGAAAGAGGTACAAAATATTAAAAATAACCATCCTAATGTATTAGATTAAACTCTGTTACCTGGATTTACATCTCATTTCTGCTCCCTGTCCTCTATGTTACCTCTTTGAATTTGTTTTGGGAATCATCAATTCCCCTCTGATTGGGTATGAGCCTTCTCTTCAGGAGATGGAAAGGCAGGGTCAGGAATATTTGGCAGTGAAAGTTAAGCTAACAAGCCAGGACTGGGGAGGTCATAGACCCAGGCAAGAATCATATTACTAACATGTAACTAAATTGGCAAAAAAACAGTCTTCTAGTAGGGTCTCCCAAAGCAGATTCCAGGCATAATCAGAACAACTTCTCTGCAGAAAGAAGGGTGGCAGCTGGGCTGTGGTGGCACACTCCTTTAATCCCAGCACTTGAGAGGCAGAGGCAGGCGGATCTCTGTGAGTTTGAGACCAGCCTGGTCTACAAGAGCTAGTTCCAGGATAAAAAAAAGCTTATGCAGAGACTAGTGACTGTCCAAGATGCAGAGTATCAGTATTTATTAGTCTGAGGCCTAAATAAAATCCCTCCAGAGCTCAGGAGATATTTCAGAAGAGGTGGTGAGAATTATTTAATAGATTTAAGGCAAGTCGTTTATAAAATGTAATTCTCTATACTCTGCGTAACTGCTGCAGTGATTAACTCAGTACATCTATTATTTACTTGCTTGGCCCACACAAAACTTATTATTTGTCAATAATAAGTCAAGGAAGGATTGGGTATGAGGCCCCCTCCTCTGCTTCTGAGCTACAGGCCAGTGATAGTGTCCTGGAGAGGGAGATTCACTGTCTTTGGTTTCCTACCCACTGCTGAGCACACCAGGCTCCAATGTACAACTCCAAGCCCATAGTCACAAAGTCAGCCCTGGGTGATATTGATGGGCCACAAAAAATATAATCATGGAATGGGAAAGGGAGATTGTGGGAACAAGAGAGGTCGTCTGGAGCAGTTGGGAGGAGAAAGTGGTCCTTACATGTTTGTACAGGTATAAAGTTATCTGAAAACAAATCTAGCCAACAAATACTCACAGGTTGATAAGATGGGTCAGCAGGTAAGTGCACTTGCTGCTCTTATAGATCACCCAAACTTGGTTCCCAGCACTCATGGTGGCAAACAAATGTCTGCTATGATAGTTTAAGAGGCACTGAAGCCCAAGTCCTCTTCTGGCCTTCGTGGATATCAGGCATAAAAGTTCTCCTCATATATACATACAAAAAATTGATACACAAAATAAATCTTTTAAAACAAATAAATGTAAGTAAAATGCACTCATGTTCAGTTTTGTCTGATCATCCATGGGTCATATTTTAAAAGCACAAACTTGTAGGCTCCAATAAGCCATAAACTTTCTGTACTTGCCATTGACAGAGTTAAGGAGAGCACAGGACCTGAGGGTCTAAAGAAGCTTCTTAAAGTCCCTCAGTAGGGACTCATCATCCACTGTGACATAAGGCAATTCGAACCTGGAAACTGTAAAAAAGACACAGAAAAGGGTCAAGTCAACTCAGTGCATGTGAAATCACTACAGGGTTTCTCCTGATGGATCACATTAAAATCCACAGGAGTCCATTTGGGTGGGCTTCAAATGCTTGCCTGTGCCATTGACAAAAAGAAAAAAAAAATTCCTTTTTGTTTTTGCTCAATGAAAATATGCAAGTCAAAACTCCATTTAGGTAACAACATGATATATTCAATATTGCATTAAATAATACTAATTTAATTGGCACAGAAATTGTAAACTAAACACACATAAAAATTGCCAGTTTGAGTACCAAGTTCCTACAAGAGCTCAAGTTTTATCTGATTCGGATGCAGATGATAACAGTACACGCTGGAATGCCCCATTCAAAATCAGTTTTCCATGGCAGCTGTTTTATTGAAAGCTTTATTTGTGCTGATAATGTAATTTAGTTTTGGAATACACGGCAAGCACCACAGTACAAGAGGTCAAACTAAGTTTCAATTTCTGTTTTGAAATGAGTCAATAGAGGATCTGAAAGGTTCTGTTTTTCAGGGCCTATTTAAGTTCATTTTCAAAAAACCATGGAAACTTTTTGTTAAAAAATACTATAGACAGCAAGTTCAAATTATCTAAAAAGCAAGAAATTAGTAGATGTCGTATTTTTTAAAAATTCACAGAAGCCGTATATAAAATATAATCTCATATTATTATATACATCATTATGTATACCATGTACATACATTGTATGTCTCTATCTTGAGTTTTCATATATAAAAATATGGTGTCATTTGTGATGTAAGTGATATTGATGTTAAACGAATGTATATTTGTATACTTAATTTGAAAGTTGAAACTTACTGATAAAAACATTTTGTCATCCTAACTGAAGTTGAACTGATGATAAACTGGCAAAAACAATGTTCTTAAAAGACCACCAAGGAATAGGCAAATTTGAGGTTTTAAAAAACATCCCCACTGAATAGAAATTAATTTTCCTTATACTTCTCTACTACTTTAATGGCTACTAAAGATGCTAAGTTGTGGGGTGGAGAGATGAGTGAGAGATGAAGAACACATTGCTTTTGCAGAGGACCTGGGCTCAGTTCTCAGCCCGTAGCTCCGGTGACTGAGAACTGCCTATAACTCCAATTCCAGGGGGTCTAACATGCTCTTCTAGACTCCGAGGGCAAACACACACACACACACACTTATAGAAAATAAAGTAAATCTTTAAACACGATGTCAAGGTGTAACCAACAGGGCTGTTGAAAGGGCTCACCTGGTAAATTGTGCACAAACATGAGAACCTGAGAATGTGGATCCTCAGTATCTATATAGAAAGCCAAGCACAGTAACACTAGTCTAACATCCTATTGCTGGGGAGACAGAGATAGGAGTATTGCTGGAGCTCTAGGCCAGTTATCTTGCCAAATCAGTGAGTCCATCATCCAGTGAGAGAACTGTTTAAATAAATAAGTCAGTAGAGAGAGATAAGACACCTGCCAACAACCTCTGACTCCCAACACACATACCCGCGTATACATGTGTACAAACACACAGAACTTATATTATGTCAGGCTTTCTGTACCTTTCCTAGAACTTGGCTTTGATTATATTTCCTTTTTACACATACACTGAACTCCTGTGCTGAACTAACTAGTATCCTGTATCACAAAACCACTGATTTCAGAGTCCACCACCGCCATGTTTTCATTTCCACAGTGGTCAATTACTGTATTTACCTATGGCCCACCACTAGGGAAACTGTCTGAATGTTGAAATTGGAAACAGGAAATAGAAATGTCCTGAAGTGCCCCTTGCTCTTTTCCATTTTTGTTCAAAGCATTTACTTAAGAAAACATAACAACCCCACTAGTCGCTGCCCCAGGAGGCGGTCAGTAGGCAACTCTTCTGTGGCCAGGCTTCACTACCATCCTGAGCTGCATCAGAGGGCCCTGGAGGCACAACCCCCACCTTCACCCACAGGGACTGGAAGAAGAGGAGAGTGACTGCTGTCCAGGTAGTCTGGGGGTACTTCCTGTGCCTCTCCCCCACCTATTCCTGCCCCAGCAGCCAGTCAGCAGGCAAGTCTCTGTGGCCAGGCTACTCCATCAACATCCCCAGATGCATCCAAGGCCCATGGAGGCACAACCCTCACCTGCACCATTTGGAAAAAGAGTCCCACAGTTGATCAGCAGGCAGGACTACTGCAGTCAGACCACTCCACCCCTAGCCACAGGAGCATCAGAGGCCACCTGAGGCAAAGACTCCACCTTCACCCATTCGAAAAAAAAGGGTTCTCTGAGGCACAGACACTACCTGCAATAATTGCAGAAAGAAACCTCTAATTATCCCAATCCCATATTGAATAAAAGGCGGCATAAGAATACATTCGACAAAATAAAGAGCAAATATGGCACCACTAGAACCTAGTGGTTCTATAAGAACTTTCCAACATAGATGATGAAGAAAAAGACAACCTTAAAGATAACTTTGTGAAGATAATAGAGGCCCTTAAAGAGACAATGAAAAATTTGCTTAAAGAAAGGGAGGAAAACACAAACAAAAAATGGGAAGAAATCAATAAATCCCATTTTGAAAGCCAAGAAAAAAACAACCTAACAGGTGAAGAAAACAGTTCAAGAATTGGAAATTGAAATAGAGGCAAAAAAAAAAAAAACCCTACAAACAAGGAATTCTGGAAATGGAAAATCTGGGTAAGTGTACAGGAACCACAGATGCAAGCATAAGCAACAGAATACAAGAGATTGAAGAGAGAATTTCAGGCATTGAAGTACAATAGAGGAAATAGATACATCAGTCAAAAAAATATCAAATCCAACAAATTTGAACTAACCACAAATCCAGCTTGTTATGAATATTTCTAAAAATGAGCCTCTCTGCTGATGAGAATAATTCCAATCAGACCAAATGAGACCAAATTAAAAGATATTCAAGTTTAATTGGACATCTGAGATCTTGGGTGGCCCCATGAGGAAAAGAGAAAGCCTACAGAACCACCGAATACAAACAGGGAAGACCAGGGGTTATTCTCTGGGAGGCAGCTTAACTAGCCTATGGGAGTGATCTTGACCTTTCCTGGGAAGGGGTCAAGGTTTGGGCTGAGGCTCAGGCAAGGGGCTTCCAAAGATGGGTGCTGGGGGCTAGGATGAGGTCCCCAAATTAATGTTACACAACCCTACAGAAGTAGTAGAAGAAAAATTCCAACTCAAGGAAATTAGCTACACCCACAAAATTATAGGCAATATATAAACTCACACCTGCAAATCTCAAAGAAAATAAACACATACACACTGCCACAAAAATAAAATAATAGGAAATAATAATCACAGGTCAATAATATCTCTTAATATCAAAGGACTAAATTTGCCTATACAAAGTCACAGGCCAACAGAATGGATACGAAAATAGGAGCCAACCTGATGCACACAAGAAACACACCTCAATTTCAAAGACAGGCATTACTTTAGATTAAAGGGTTAAGAAAAGACTTTCCATTCAAATAGACCTAAGAAACAAGCTGGTGTAGCTATCCTAATACCAAACAAAATAAACTTCAAACTAAAATTAACCAAAAAAGATAGAGAAGGACATTTAATATTTATCACATGAAAAAAATCCATCAAGATAAAGTCTTAATTCTGAACAGTTATGCCCAAAATACAAGGGCACACACATTTATAAAAAAAGAAAAGTTACTAAAGATTAAAACCCACAACAAGCTGCACATAAAAATAGTAGTAGGAGACTTCAACATCCCACTCTCAGCAATGAACAGGTCTTCCAGATAGAATATTAACAGAGAAATAAGAGATCTAAGAGATACTATGACTGAGATGTACTTAACAGACATATATAGAACATTTCATGCAAACACAAAAGAATATACCTTCTCAGTACCACAGAAAACTTTTTCTAAAACTGACAACATATATGGTCACAAAGCAAATCTCAACAGATACAAAAAAAATTGGAATAGCCTCCTGTATCTTATGAAATCAATATGACTTAAAGTTAGAATTCAACAACGATATGATATACAGAAAGCATACAAAGTTATGGAAAGTGAATAATGTTCAACTGAATCACCACTGCGTCAAGAAAGAAATACAGAAAGAAATTAAAGATTTCCTACAAGTCAATGAAAATGAAGGCACAGCATACCCAACTTATGGGACACTAGAAAAGCAGGGCTAAGAGGAAAGTTTATAGCACTAAGTGCCCACATAAAGAATTTGGGGAAATCTCACACCAGCCACTTAACAGCACACCTGAAAGCTCTTGAACAAAAGGAAGCAAACACACTCAGAAGGAGTAGATAATAGGAAATAATCAAACTGAGAGCTAAAATCAATAAAATAGAAACAAAGAAAATAATACAAAGAATCTTTGAAACAAAGAGTTGATTCTTTGAGAAAATCAACAAGGTAGACAAACCCTTATCTGAACTAAGCAAAAAGCAAAAAGAAAATTCGTACATTAACAAAATCAGAAATGAAAAGTAACAATATCAGAAATGTAACAACAGATACTGAGGAAATCCAGGGAATCATTAGGTTATACATCAAAAAACTGTACCCCACAAAATTGGAAATTCTAAAAGAAATGAACAATTTTCTGGACAGGTATGACTGAACAAAATAAGATCAAGACCAGATAAACAGTTTAAATAAACCAATAACCCCTAAGGAAATAGAAGCAGTCATTAAAATCTCTCTCAAAAAAAGCCAAGGGCCAGTGCAGAATTCTATCAGAATTTCAAAGAATACCAATACTCCTAAAATTGTTCTACACAATAGAAACAGAAGGAACATTTCTACACTCTTTTTTATGAGACTACAGTCACCTTGTGTAGTGGCATTTCATTTATATTTTATTAAATAAAGCTTGACTGAGGATCAGAAAATTAAAACAAACACCTTGACCAAATTTACAGACTAGGCAGCAAGACTAGTCTAGACATATCTTTAATCCTAGTATTCCTACTAGCTTGTCATAGAAACCAGGCAGTAGTGGTACTTGACCTCAATCCCAGACCTAGAAAGGATTATAAATGGGAGGAGACAGCTCTCAGTCACAGCCTTATTATGAGTTTCCTAGAGGCAGCATCACCATTTCAGACTGAGGTAGAAGTAAGAGCCAGTGGCTGGCTATTTTGCTTTTCTGACCTTCAGGTTGAACCCCAATTTTTGTCTCTGAGTTTTTACTAATCACACTTCAACCCTGAGTCTCAAACCACAAAAGATGCAACAAAAAAAAGAGAATTACAGACCAGTCTCCCTCATGAATTTTGATGCAAAAATATGCAATAAAATATTGGCAAACTAAATCCAACAACACATCAAAAAAGCACCCACCAGAGATGCAAGAATGAAGAAAATACAAAAATCTATCAACGTAATCCAACATATAAACAAACTGAAAGAAAAAATATCACATGATCATCTCATTAGATGTTGAAAAAGTCTTCCACAAAAATTTAACACCACTTCATGATAAAGGTCTTGAATAATTCAGGAATACAAGGAACATGTCTAGACATAATAAAGGCAATATAAAACAAGCTGACAGCCAAAATCAAACTAAACGGAGAGAAACTCAAAGCAATTCCACTAAAATCAGAAACAAGTCAAGGCTGTCCACTCTTTCCATATCTACTCAATATAGTACTCAAAGTTCTAGCTAGAACAATGAGACAGCAGAAGGAGATCAAAGGAATACAATTTGGAAAAGAAGAAGTAAAACTTTTGCTATATACAGATGATATGATAATATACATAAGTGACCCCAAAATTCTACCAGAAAACTCCTACAACTGATAAATATCTCCCGCAATGATGTGGCAGGATACAAGATTGACTCAAAGGAATTAGTAGCCCTCTTATACATAAATGATAAATGAAAAGTTTTGTGGTCCTATAAATCTCTCCACCTACACAGTAATGGAAATCAGACCAAATCAAACCATTAGAAAATAACTAGGTTTAATGAATGCCAGCACTCCCTGGTGGCCTCCCAGACCCTCAGAGAGGACATAGAAGAAGACCGGGAAACCATGTGTTTGTTGTCTGGAGGGCAGTTTAAATACCCCGTGGGAGTGGTCTTGAGCACCTTTGGGAAGGGGTCACTGTTCGGTGGACTTTTTCAGAGGTGGATTCCTGAGGCAACTCCCAGGGGAGGGGCTTTGGAATGGAACTTTCCACCCAAACAATCCAGATTCTTTGGATATAGGTGTGCCAGGGGTTGGGGTGCCACTTTCACCCAAACATTCCAGACTCTTTAGGTATATGGATACCAGGAGCTAGGCTGACACTTAGAACCAAACATCCTAGATTCTTTGGATGTAGGGGTACACAGGGCTGGGGTGACATTTCCAACCAAGCATCCCAGACTCTTTGGGTATTTGGGGTATTTGGCTCAAGTCTGGCTACTTCCTGTGGGCGTGGAGCATTATGGGAGAGGGCAGAGTTGGGAGTTATTTGGCTTATGCTCAACAGGAGGTGTGGCTGGAGAGACATCCAGTTAACTGTCATTTTGGAGACCTCAGGAATCTGTTCCCTGAGGGAGATGAGAAGGGAGGTGGCTAGGAGAAAAAATAAATTGTTGTTATTAGTGCTATGAAGGGAGCTAGCCATGGTAAGGGGCATTAACTATCAGAAAGAATTGGAGAGAGAAGTGCCCTGGTTGTACAGGAGAGGCAAGGGTGAATAAATGAGACAAGAGAGATGTGCGCTTTAAAACCAGATTTCAGTTGTTGGGTAGGTGTCTATTTGAGCCAGGAGAGGTGGTACCAATGGTACCACTTCCAGGAGCTGGTGCAGGTTCTGGCATTTTCTGAAAGGCCCTCTGTAAGTTTGTGATGGCTCAGACAGCAGGAGTGTCCCGTAAAATATGCTTGAAAATGGGTGGGGTTAAAATAGGCTCTGGAGACTGTTTTTACCAGATTAGATAAAAGAAATTGGAAACTCTGAACCTCTGAAGATACACCTGAAACCTGTTAATCTTGGGCTATGAAGTCTGTGAAAGAGGCACACCTGCCTGTATTTTAGCAGGAAACTTAACAAATGAAGTAATGAACTACCACTACCTTAAGTCATCCAATGCCATTAGACAGATCTGAGAGGGATGAATGAGCAGAAATGAGACAGCTATTTTTTGCTACACAGGTAATCCTGAGTCTCGCCGTAATCTTTGGCGAACAACCAGTCTAAGAAAGGGTACTTGCCTTTAGCTGCTGAGTCCAAGAGGTCCAAAGATTTTCTTGTGAGGGGAGGGCGTAGTATACTTGTCTTGGCAGGATGAGTAGATCCATCCCTCCGTACAATGTCCAGGAAGCTGATGAGGTAGAAGACCACTTTTTGCTGTGTGGATGGCTTTGTCATACCCAAGGCAAGCCTCCAGGCAGAAGATCTTCTGCAACCACGTGTCTTCTTGAAGGAACTAAAGGATGCTGCAGGAGCTGGGATGTCTCTGTTATAAGAAGCTTTTTTGTTTAATGCATTGCTTTCTGATCTGTGAAGGCACTTGAGAAAAAGGGTACCATTGCCTGTCAGGTATATTTAAATATAAGTTAAATTTACACATATAGTTTACCCAGTCAGTTATAGCTTACCAATGCAAGTAGAGGCAAGAAGATTAGAAAGAATAGTTTAGTCAGCTAAAGAATATTGGAGGCAGAATATCTCCTTGGTAGGTCCAGTAGATGTGGGTACTATTACCAAAGATGGCACTGAGGTCAAAATGGCAGCTATCCACTTGTTTGTATTTTTCTAGAGCTGTTGTAATCTGGAGTTGCAAGTTTTACATATCTTAAAACAAGAACACACACACACACACACACACACACACACATATATACACACACAGACATAAAACAAGCATACAGTGACCATATTACTTACACGTATATATTAACAGACAGACAAACAAAAGTTTTTAAGAAAGTGTGTCAGCTGACCAACTTAAGATTCTTATGTACACTGCAGAAGCCAGGCAAGCCCACAGGTGTTCCCATTAAGGACTAGACTAGCAGATGCTGTAAGGGAGAATAGAGACATGAGAGCCCAACACCTATGCAGCTTAGAGAGAGAGGACGGAGGACTGGTTCCTTTGTAGAGAGAATCCCAGTGTGGCCAGATTATATGCCAGGGAAGATGTAACAAACAGCAAACAGGTAGAGAAATGGGGAGGGGGCCTGGGAAGGGAAAGCAGGAGCACAGCCTCCTGAAACCATGGACATGTGGGAGGGGCTTGTTTAGGTAGTGACAAAAAATTTTAGGTGTTAAGGGTTCTAAGGTTTCAGACAGCACTAATTTAAAAGATATTTTTTTTTTAAATGCAGCCCAAGGACATTTGGATATCAGGCCTCGAACTGAAGTGTTTCATTTTTTTTTTTTAAATCCATGCCAGGACTCAGGACTCAAACCCGAGCACAATGTGGCCACTGTGATAGAGTTTTGACTCAAAAAACCAGAAGGGTGTGGGAAATTCATTGAAAGGACATCTCCTGATAAAGGACCCCCACAGGGGTAAGGCAGGTCTTTGTCCCCCCTAAACAAGGCAGGTCCTTGTACTGGTCAGGTCGGGTGCCTGGCACGCCTGTGCCTTTTGCAGATGGCCCCAAAATCGCATGAGACCCTGGGCCTCTGAGGAAATGACTTGGAACTCAGAACTTACCCCGACAAAGTCACTCTGCTGATGCAATAATCCAAATCAGACCAAATCAAATCAAATTAGAAAAAAAAAAAAACCCGGAGGTTTAATGGATGCCAGTGCTCCTAAGTGTCCTTCCAGGCCCTCAGAGAGGAGATTGGGTAGGAAGACCAGGAAACCATGTGTTTGTTCTCTCAGGGGCAGTTTAAATATCCTGTGGGCGTGGTCTTGATCATCTCTGGGTAGGGGCCACTGTTTGGTGGGCTTTTTTGTAGGTGAAGTCTGGACTGAGGCATCTCACAGGGGAGGGGTCTTGGAATGGAACTTTCCACCCAAACAATCCAGATTCTTTGGATATAGGTGTGCCAGGGGTTGGGGTGACCCTTTCACCCAATCATTCCAGACTCTTTGGGTATATGGATGCCAGGGGCTGGGTAACACTTCCAACCAAACAATAAGCAGGATGAAAAAGAAATCAGCAAAACATTGCTTAGCGCTACAAGTAACAAAGTATCTTTGGGGTAACTCTAAACAAGCAAGCGAAAGAACTGTATGACAAAACTTTAAATCTCTGATGAACTAAATTCAAGAAGATATCAGGAAATGGAAAAATCTCCTATGCTCTTTTATAAGTAAGATTAACATAGTAAAAATAGCAAGCTTACCAAATCCAATGCAACCCCCATCGAAATCCCAATGCAATTCTTCACAGACCTCAAAATAACAATAATCATCTTCATGTGGTGAAACAAAAAACTGAGGATAGCCATATCAATCTTGCACAACATAGGAACCTGTGAAAGCATCATCATCCCTGACTGCAAGCTATACTATAGAACTATAGTTAAAAAAAAAAGACTAGTATTGACCTAAAACAGACATGTGAATCAATGGAATCAAATCAAAAACTCTGACATTAATCCACATGCTTATGAACACCTGATTTTTGACAAAGGAGCCAAAATTGTACAATGGAAAAAGAAAGACCTTCAACAAATGGTGTTAGCATAACTGAATGTCAACATCTAGAAGATTGCAAATAGATTAATATCTACTGCCATGCACAAAACTGAAGTCCAAGTGGGTTGAAGACTTCAACATAAATCCAGTTACACTGAACCTGATAGAAGAGAAAGTGGGGAGTAGCTTTGACTGCAATGCCACAGGACACTATGACCTAAATATGACGCCAGCAGCATAGACACTGAGAGCAACAATTAATAAATGGGACCTACAAAAACTGAGAAGCTTCTGTA
>NW_004949126.1:542432-544802 GCF_000317375.1 Microtus ochrogaster | reverse complement strand
TGATGGGAATGTAAACTTGTACAGTCACTTTGGAAATCAGTATGACAGTTTCTCAGAAAACTGGGAATTAATTTACCTTATGACCCATCACTACCACTCTTGGGCATACATCCAAAGGATGCACATTCATACTACAAAGTCATTTGCTCAACTATGTTCATAATGGCTAGTATTCATAATAGCCAGAACCTGGAAACAACCTAGAGGTGCCTCAACCAAGGAATGGATAAAGAAAATGTGTTACATTTACACAATAGAGTAATACTTAGTGATAAAAAAAGTGACATTTTTATATTTGCAGACAAACGGATGAAATTAGGAAAGAATATTTTGAGTGAGGTAACCCAGAAAGACAAACACAGTATGTACTCACTCATAGGTGGATATTAGATCTAAAGAAAAAGATAACCAGGTTAAATCTACAACCCGTGAGAAGTTAGGTAACAAGGAGAACCCTAACAAAGACATGTATGAATGCTCCTTGTAAGGTGAAATAGATAACGTTGTCTGAGTAAATTGGGACTTTTTGGGGGAAGGGAGGAAGGGGTGAAAAGGAGGAGAACATGAGGGAATGGGATGGCTAAATTGTAGAAGGGACTGAGAAGGAGATCAAGGAAAGAGATATCTTGATAAAGTGAGCCATTGTGGCATTCTGGAGAAACCTAAATTCCTGGGAATTCACAAGGATGACCCTAACTAAGACTCTTAGAAATAGTGGAAAGGGTGCCTGAACTAGCCTTCCTCTATAATCAGATTAGTGTCTACCCTAATTGCCATCATAGAACCTACCTCCAGTAACTAAAGGAGCTGTTGCAGAGACCCACAACCAAACACTGGGCCTAGCTCTGTGTGTCCAGTTGAAGAGAGGGAGGAGGGATTATATGAACAAAAGATCATGATGGGAAAACCCACAGAGACAGTTGACCCAAGATAGTAGAAGCTCACTGACTCTGAACTAACAGCTGGGGAACCTGCATAGTACCAAACTTGGCCTCTGAATGTGGGTGATAGCTCTGTGCTTTGGGTATTCTGTAGGGCCACTGGTAGTGGGACCAGGATTTATGCCTAGTGCATGAACCTCACTTTTGGAACTCATTCCCTATGGATAAATACCTTCCTCAGTCCAGATACATTGGGAGCAGCAAGAATTATAGTTATAATATTTAGTACACTTACATCTGGCAAAGTAAGGAAAATACTATCTATCTTTTATCATAACTAAGGAAAACTATAATTATAACTATCTATGTTTCAACTTCATCAAAGACTTCAGAAGGATATAATATTACCTAAGTTAACAGGACATGCATTGTAAGCAACTTCTAAAACTCTAGAATTGACAGAGTAAACTTTAAAAAAAAGAGTAATAGAATAAGAAAAATAATACACATAAAGATGGAATATACACAGAGAGACTGGATCATGTATATTATTGTGTTTTCTTTGAAGTTTTGACTGTGAATGAGCTAAGCACAGAGAGATATTTCATTGTATGGACTGCTAAACTAAGCCAACATATATATATATTTTCGAGACAGGGTTTCTCTGTGGTTTTGGAGCCTGTCCTGGAACTAGCTCTTATAGACCAGGCTGGTCTTAAACTCACAGAGATCCACCTGCCTCTGCCTCCCAAGTGCTGGGATTAAAGGCGTGCACCACCACTGCCCGGCTCCAACATATATCTTTTAAAGGTAACTTGACTTCAAAGTTTGGATCTAAGGATTTGTTGCTGTAGAAGAGAGGTTCTTTTGTTTCCACAGAGGATGAGAACCTGTGAATTCCTTTCAGATTAATGTGGTTTGATGGACCAAGAAAGGTCACTGTGAACACCTTCCAAAATTACTTCACCCAACAAAAAGCAGGAAGCAGTTTGGAGAGAACTATGCCCAAATTCTCAAATATTGTGATTATTTCAATTCAGGGCAGTTGGGAAACACACTAACAGCCTGCCCCATCAATAAGTATAGCTTATTTTTATGTGCATATCAATTATAATTAAATATTGCATGATATTCTAAGAGTATCATAAATTATAACAGGTTTTATTAGTATATGTATTTGTTTAGTTACTTCAGATGAATAACCAGAGGTCAAACAGAATTGAAATTTTTATATTGATACATTGTCGGAGTCATATAATTCCATCCTTCAATTACAGGCTATTACAACCAATGAGATTTCTAAAAGATAGGCAGAGTTTCTTGATGTTCCAAATTGAGAGCAACTTGATTGTAGAATTGAGAAACTAGAACACACAGAGGAGAAGGATGGCTTAAGCCTGTCTTTCTCGTTTTACTTCTGATTCTAAGCTTACTTCCTTTCTAGAGTAGGGTTCACAGTCAAAAATAAATTGTTCAGTCACTTAATGTC
>NW_004949126.1:539719-541532 GCF_000317375.1 Microtus ochrogaster | reverse complement strand
GGTTTGGATGCAGGAAAAATGCTCAATAGCTTTACTGACTAGGCCATAGTTTTACTACTAGCATAGATTCAGATATATTGACAACCAAATTGAATAATCATCAACACAAATTTTAGTTCTGTATCCTTGGTCTTTTACCATCTCCAAGTCAACAGTGAAACAAAGCAAAACTCCCCAGAAACTGTGATTCATAAATATTCCTTATTGTAGAAAGGAAACTAAAGCATAAATCTAAATGTGTATTGGCATTTGTTCATATTCTAAGTTTGTCATCTCTCTCTATATATAGATATAGATATATTTCTATTATAAAGCATTTTATTCTATACTACTTCCTGTTCTTGCTTAAAGAACTATCCTGATGTTGTGTAAAGAATTGTCTTTAACGCTGTTCCTCTTCCCCAGTTTGTAGTGGTATTTAAATCACATTCCTGCATGTGAGGAGGTGAGAAGTGCTTTCTGGACACCATTCCCCCAGGAGTAGTTCTTTTAGTATGCTCTATTTCCTGTCACTCCCTTAATGGATAGTGACTTTTGTCAACTGTCAAAGCAAAACATGACTTACCCAACCCTAGTAAAATATGCTGGTCCTCTGTGACTTAAGATCAAGTCCCAGAACACCAAACATTATCTAATTCAATAACTTTGATCTTGTTCTTCAATATCCCAAGACACTATGAGATGATGCTAAAACATTTGGGACAGACATAGCTTAGTCATAAAACACAAGTTGCACATCAAGCTGGTCCTGATCAAAATTCTTCTTTCTTATCTTCTCTTCAATAAATTCTTACAGCATCTTGGGCAATGTCTTTTGTCATGTGAGAAAGTAAAGCTGGATCTTGAGAATTCCATACTGAGTGAATAAAATATTACTGTGTTCTAAATTATTATTTTCCATTATAAACTCACTTAGATTTCTGGGACTCCAGACTGCAGGATTTATTTCAATCAAGGACTGCTGAAACTATTTTTCTTTATTTTGTACTTCCCCCCTAAAATTCATGTTTGCATTCTTTTTCCCACCAACAATTTTTCAGATTTTAATAATTTCTTGTAGTTTATATGGAGCATTCAGCTTATTTTCAAAATGTTGTGAATTGTTCTATGTACACGCGGGGACATAAAACCACAAGAAAACGTCAGCTTGCCCAAATCTGCCAAGTCCCGCAAAAGCTGACAAGGTGACCAACCGAGTTCCATATGTAAAAGCAAAAGCCTTTATTTACGCAAGTTTGCAAACTCAGTCTCTCCGCATGTCCAAAGTATTGGAATAAACGGAGAGCCCTGAGCTCAGTTAGAGTTGGGTTTTCATAGTAGTGAAGGTGGGGGTGAGGGGTTTCTGAGATTCAAGACCCTTGATTTGTCTAGGGGTGTCCAGGTGAGTGTGTAGGCAGGTGATCCTATCTACAGCAGTTGGAATGTTAGGTATTTCTTTTGGATTGTCTGTTCTTGGGTGGTGCTAGGGTAATCTCAGATTGTGGTTCAATCAGGGTAAACTACTGAGACTCAGGCCTCCATTAAGCTTATCAATGGGTGAGTCCTACACTGGCAGGTGATAATGGTAGGAAGAACTTCCTTTGGGAGATCTGTTCATATTTAACTTATCATGGCTGGCTCCTACAGGAGCTAGGAGATGAGATTTTTTTGTTTGTTTTAATTTTAAGTAGTTTTTTTTGGGGGGGGTTCTTTGGGCAGAATGCTGCAGGAATAAGGGGAGGATATAAAGGACTGGGAAGTGAACGCGAGTTAGGTGCATGATGCTAAATTTCCAAAGAATCAATAAACAATTATGTGATATAAAAAAGAAATT
>NW_004949126.1:527829-539290 GCF_000317375.1 Microtus ochrogaster | reverse complement strand
AAAGGGCATGTGGGCCTGGAGATAAAAATCAGTTCGTTAGGCTTGGCAGCGAGTGCCTTTACCTTCTGAGCTGACTTACTGACACATGTTGATGAGTTTTGGTATTAATTATTTATAGTGTTTGCCACATCCAAAGGAAACTCCAATTCACCCAAACCCCAATATCCAGAAATGAGTTCAACGTAAACTGTAGGAAGATTCCTGGTGGTTAGATGAAGGTCAGCATTCTTCAGGAACTTGAGAAGCCACCTCTCCTGTATGAAGAGAGTCATTTCCTTTATCTGTGGCAGAAGGGGGGGGGGGATATATGGCTACCTGTGGTGCCTCCAGGCACCATTCTTATCCCAAGTACCTCTTACACATTCTAAAGTCCATGGTAGCTTTATTGTCCTTCTCACCTCCTCCCCTAACCTAACTCCCTTCTGCTCACAGGCACCACCCCCATCCCTAGCTACTTTTCTTCTGTTAACACAGTTATTCTTCTATGTTTTCTCTTTGCTCTGCTCTGCTCCTGCTTCTTTCACTATGATTTCTCTATTCTCTCCCCTGCGATCCATCCTCTCCTCTCTCACAGATAGCCCTGGCCATGTACGGGTTGCTTCTCTCTCTGCCCTGGACTCTTCCAGGTACCTTTGTCTGTTCTCTCTCACATCCACAATAAAAAAGTATTTTTATCCCCATAACTACAGCATGGATCAATCAGTCATATCGTCTGTTCATACAGGATTGATCTTGAATATTTGTTGAGGAGACAGGACCCTAGGCTCATCTTTAGAGGGTTCCCTAGATTACTTTAGCCTCAGGGTGTGCCATTGAAGAAACATATAGATTAGGATTTTATAGTTTGTGTTTATATAGTATTGTTATATGAGGGATTATATGGATTTTGCTTATCTTGAATAACCTTTTAAATGGAACGACCTGGCCACCGTGGGCTGCAGTATTCTAAGGACTATGCTTTATAATGAATAAAAAGAACAAAGTAAGCTGAGCATCAGTGTTCCCCTCTTCCGGCTTCTTGACCAAGGATGCGAAATGAGCAGCTGCCTCACTTTCCTGACGGTGCGTTTTCTTCTATGATGGAGTATACTATCCAGGTGCAAGCCAAAAATTTGTCTCCGTTACAAGTAGAATAGATAATATATAAGGTTTGGGGCCAGTTTCCAGACTTGGAAACTGCAAGTTTTGAATTCTGAGAAAGACGTGCTGAAATATATTGTGGTTAAAATGTCACTTTTTGTATTTGAAGCGCTGTCACTCATTCCATTTAGCAATGCTCTACTGCTGAGCGTGATATTAGACTAAAAGTCGGGAAAATTGAGATGCATGTTTTCATTAGCATATACAAAATATTCATTAAATGTAGAAATTAGAGTATACATAATCATACATTAGGTAGTTTTTCTGAATTCTGCTTATTTTAACCTACATGTTTTCATTAACACATACACAATATTCAATGAGTGTAGAAATTAGAATATAAGCCGGGCGATGGTGGCGCACGCCTTTAATCCCAGCACTTGGGAGGCAGAGGCAGGCGGATCTCTGTGAGTTCGAGACCAGCCTGGTCTTACAGAGCTAGTGCCAGGACAGGCTCCAAAGCACAGAGAAACCCTGTCTCAAAAAACCAAAAAAAAAAAAAAAAGAGATTAGAATATAAATGCAATAGTTAAGTAGTTTTACTGAATTCTGCTGATTTTAATCTACACATGAACTATATAATATTTATTTTATACTTTTCAACTTTCACCTTGTACTTTTAGGTTTTCAAAAATAAACAAGTCCTATTTTGGAATAAGAACAGAACTAAAATAATAATTAGACTAGTATTTTACATTTTTTCCATTTTATTTGTTATGTACATTGGTGTTTTGCCTGCATCCATATCTATGTAAGAATGTCAGATCCCCTGGAAATGCAGTTGCCATGTGGGTGGTAGAAATTGAACCCTGGTCTTTTGGAAGAATAGTCATCTCTCCAGCCTTCTAGTTGAAGATTTATTGAACTTCACTTTTGATTTGACATGATGATGCTGTCTAACAATGCCAGTTTGCTCACACTAATAATTACAACTGACAAAGAAGCCTTGACTTAATAACTTTGTTTCCTTCATGAAGAAAAACCATGAGAATTTACCTTAGCATTAATAGAAAGGGTGATCTCCATCATACCCATATAAAACTGATGCACCATTGATATATTTGTGTTAGTGTCAGAAATAATGCACATCAAGCATTTTTAACAAGCTTAATACCTCTTTAAAATGGTAAGATTTCACATAAATTATAATTAATGTGGATATAGGCTTTAAAAATTAACACCTAACATCCATTTGTTGTCTTCCTCTTCCTTTGCAACACAGATAAAGAATTTCAACAAATTTTATAGTCTGAAAACAAGTACCAACATTTATGTGGAATTTCTAATGGTGAAAAACAAAAGTCCCATGGGTCCATAACTAATTATTGCCTGAAAAATGCATTGTGAAAACCATAAAACTGAGAATAGAACTTGAGTTAGTTTTGAACTCAGTGTCAAAGGTAAAGTCCCACAGTAGTGAAAATGATAAGAACAAGTTCTAGCCAGCAGTAACTATGGCAACAGCGACAGAAGTCCAGAGTGAAGGGATTTCCAACTTGTATGGGGATGCACAAATATTTTAAAGCAGTAGTGAGCCAAAGAAGTAGGTAAGGGGCAAGGGTAAGTTAGAGTCAAAAAAAGAAAACCATGGTCTGTTACTCAGACTTAGGGGAGCCCCATCCGCAAACAAACAATCTTTAAATTATCTTCCCACAGAAGCAGGCTAACTAGATGCCATCTATGCAAAATTGGCTGGAATAAATGGTAAACCTTTTTATTAAATAAGAGTTTACTATATAAGTAACTATAGAACAGTATCTAAGGTAAGCTAATTGGATAAAGAAAAGAGATACTACAGTTTCGGAGATTAGAGGATGTGCCACTGGTAAGGGCTTAGTTTCAGTGCTGAGTTTCTTGCTGGCAGATTTCAGACGTAACACTGGACAATATATATAGCAAGAGATAGGATTCACAAGTGTCTGTATCTGGTTTGTGCCCTTCTCCTTATGAAGCCACCAGACTTAATGATGGGGTATTTCACCTCACCTAGTAGCTCTCTAAAAGATTCTATCTCTAAAATCCACCACAGTTGAATTGAATTTCCACCATTGACTTTGTTACTGTGTGACTCTGGTGGCTCACCTGTGTAAGTTCAGGGCTAAATCACAATTAAACCACAATGGCATCCTGGGGATTCCTCAGGCAGCTCCTTTAAAAAGAGAAAGGTGACTTTCTTGGGATGTGGCCTTGAGCTAACAGACACTATGCCAGGGTTGTTTTTAAGCCTTTACAGATCAAGGTTGCTGCCTATTCAAGAAGAGGGTTTATAAGAGACTGCTGAGCTTCACCGTGCTAAGCAAACGGAATGAAAAGAAAGACCTCTTGAATTTTAATAATGCTGCCTCTTGTACAGGATGCTTGCTTGAAAAATCTAGAGGGAGCCGATTCACTAAGGGGACCTGTAGCAAAGAGCAGAAAGGAAATACTTTGCCCATGGCCAGCACTGCTCTGACTGCTTAGTCATGTTTTCCATTGTCCAGACTTTGAACATGTGTTGTCTTGGAATGGAGTTTCTCAAGAGCACTGGAAGTAAATGAAGCAAGAGATTCTCTGTGGAGGGCTGCCAGGAGCCAAGGGCAATCATAAGAGGGTCAGCAGGGATGTAGATCATTCACCCAAGGAACTTAAGAAACAACTCACCAGACTGTCTCAGAAATAATCAGTACTTGCTATCTGCTACCCCAGAGGGTTCCACCTGGTCCCACTACTCATTCAGTGTGAAGTATTGTATCTCAGCATTCCTTGGCTCAATCCTGACTTCCTCACGCACCCAACTATGAAAGGGTCAGAGGTTACAAAGTAAGGGCAGAAAAGTAGAAGCTAGGGACGGGGAAGTACCCCCCCCAAAAGAAAAAAACCCAGTATACTCTCTTGGCTACGCTTTTTTTGCAACATAACTGAATTGAAGGAAAAAAAATAAAAGATTTAAATCTGTTGAGAGTTTGACAGTTTTATATGAAGCTGCAGTTCCTCTAAAAACTGACACCATTCATTAATTCATGAGAATGGCTGGAAAGCTGCAGCATCTTTGCCCAGGGAGAGAAGAGAACAACTCGATGGAACACGTCCAAAGGGGCATTTAGAAGGAAAGAATAAAGATGCTTCAAGGTTATTCCCATTCAAATTTCACTTGTGCAATAAACTGGCCACATAAGCACCCTCTATAAAGAGTAATAAAAGCATTTCAAGTTAAGGAAATGACAAGGAAAAGGAGTTTATCTAGTAAACGATTAGGCTGAAATTATCCCAAAAACTTTTTTTTTTGTCAAAGGCAATGGAAAATTTTACATGAAAAAACATATTATTTGAGAAAAATACACTGTTATTTACTCATAATACCAGTGGAAGTGGAGAATGCTCATTTATTTGTTCCCTGTTACCCAGACCCTCTGTGGTTTTGGAGCCTGTCCTGGAACTAGCTCTTATAGACCAGGCTGGTCTCGAACTCACAGAGATCCGCTTGCCTCTGCCTCCCAAGTGCTGGGATTAAAGGCGTGTGCCACCACCGCCCGGCTAATGCTTACATCTTAAATCAGCCCATTTCTATTAATCTGTATATCGGCATAAGGTTGTGGCTTACTGGGTAAAGTTCTGGCATCTGTCTCCTTCGACAGCTACATTGGCATCTCTATGACTCTACCTACTTTCTCTTTCTATCTCTGTTTGGTTTTCCTGCCTCAGTTTGTCCTGCCCTGCCATGGATCTAAAACGTCTTCTTTATTAACCAGTGGTAATAAAACATATTCGCAGACTACAGAGGGAACTCCCACATCATACCTGTTTTAGTGAACTTATACCTATGTAGTTGTGATGGAAGACAAAGATCATCTATTAAAAATAAAGGCTATATTTTACAAGAAGACTACACTTTTCCACGTAAATTAGCCAGGACTATATCTGATTTTCAAATTCCAGAGGAACTTTATAATGGATGAATAAATAAACATATCGTTACTTATTTTCATCTGTAGTTTAAAAGGTGAATTAAGAGCAATAAAATTCTTAAAACCTGGGGTATAATTTTGAATTTGGAAGAACATTTCTCTACCTGTCCAAACTGAGATCACATGTTTTCTGAGGTTAAGATGGAGCCTGTGCCTCTGAGGACTCTTCAATGAAAAGGACAGCACGCCTAAACTCGAGAGCAGCGAGATGAGCAAACACTTGTCTCTGAAGAGCAGCCTCGGGTCTCATCTGAAAGTCAGGATGGGTGTCTCTGAGTCCTTCCAAGAAAAAAGTGGGTCTGCATTTGAATATGAGACGTGAATAGACTCTCTAGGTAAGACATATAATGCAGACAGCAATAGCAGTGGTAGTAACAAACATTAAATACCTGATTATACACATTCACTTCTCTCAATAGTCCTAAGGGACGTGGGCAGTGTCTCCACTAAATAGATTAGGAACCCATGACTTTGGGAGTATTGCTGTGTGGAAAATTTCAAGTGTTACATGATTATGAATCGAGAAAACAAGGACTACGCTCTTTTCCTTCCTTCCTTCCTTCCTTCCTTCCTTCCTTCCTTCCTTCCTTCCTTCCCTCCCTCCCTCCCTCCCTCCCTCTTTCCCTCCCTTCCTCCCTTCCTCCCTTCCTTTCTTTGTCTGTCTTACTGTCTTTCTTCTTAGTGCTAGAGAATTGCACTTACAGTCTTACACATGCCCGGCAATCACTCTACTAGTGACTTATATTATTCCCAGCCCACATTCCTTCTTGCACCACAATTTATATAGATAAATATAAATATTTGTGTGTGTGTGTGTGTGTGCATGTGTCCATTCATGTGCATCCTTGTTTATGATGGTACAAATGCATTCACAGTCATGTGGTGGCCAGAGGATAATTCTTTAGGACTATCCATCTTGTTGTTTTTTTTTTAATTTTTATTTTTTAATTGCTTTTTTTTGGTCAAACAGGATTTCTCTGTTGCCTAGAACTTTCCAAGCAGACTAAACTGACTGAGCCGTAGGACCCATGATCCACCTGGGCAAGGAGTATGAGTGTGTGCTACAATGCCCAGATTTTTCATATTGGGTCTGGGAACTGAGCACAGGAAGATCCTCATTCTGGGAAGGCATGTGCTTTACTAACAGAAGCCCCTCTCCCCATGCATGTTCTTTGTACATTGTGTTAATTACTGCTGCATTCATTCATTTTCTTTATTTAACAAATAAATGCATTAAACATCTATAATTTTGTGTGAGTATATCTGTCAGAGAGGGATCAGAAGGATAATATCTGAGAAAAATAAAATTATAACATAGAATTTTGAACTACACTATTTTATATAGATTCTTAGGAAGGATTGGAAATGAACTTAAAAACTCCCTGACTTAAAAACTACTTCCTTGTGGTTTAAGTTATTCTAACTTGCACCTATACCACTCCTCAAATGTGCCTTCATAGGATCTCATTCTGCAGTATTTCTTACTTACGTGGTTGAGAGTGCTTAGGTATCACCATGGGATTCAGAGAAGCTGCTCAAAGATCATCACTGTAAGACATTTCTCTAGAAAATGGGTGTATGTGGTGATACTGTGACCCACTAATTTAGGAATGATCTGATAAACAGAGCTGGAAGGGAGAGAATGGGAACAGGGAGTAGCATATTTTGAAAGTCCATGTTGTCTTAAAGCAGAGACAGTAACTGTATACTTGATATAACCAAACCATACTAGGCTCTCTCTAGGTTATCAGTGTTATTCTCAACTTCATAATAAATCGAGGCTTAAAAGATAAGTTGTTTAGGTTCACCTGATTGGTAAATCAAGGAGCCTGTGTACAAAACCAAGACGTCATTATGAAATATTCTGTTATGTGAAAGAACACACCTTCCAATTGATTTGTATGGAAGCTTGCCATGCAGAAAGGATCACAGTGAAGATATAAAATTAAGACTCTATTCCTACATTCAAAAATCAACATGAAGTCTAGGAAACATCACGAAAAGGTCAAAAAGTCTCCAACCACACAAGGTCCAGTGACACAAACCCGGAACAATGATACATCACATTGTTACTATTACAATTCTTATGGTGTGTGCTAATTATGTATAAAGCTTTATCTCAACAGTAACATCTTGTTTCCTTATTTTGAGATAGACAAGATCCATGGTTATGTAGCTGGATAATAATGTTATTTACCTATACTATGCTGCTTTTAGTTTTCTCTGAATCTTCTAAAAATAGAAACAGAGCAGACCAAAAAAAAAAAAAAAACAGAATTCTAAGGCAGCATGTGCAGGCAGAGTCTAGTGGGTTCTCAGTGTTCACATCCATGAATCAAAAAGTTGATGACATAATAAACAGGAAACATTTCTTATATGGTATTGGGGATCAAAGTAGGGTTTTATGAATGCTAGGCCACCACTCTACTTACTGAACCATAGTCCTAGCTTCAAACAAAATTTTTCATTGATGCATATTGTGCAAAAAAATACCTGAATTGAAATAGAGCAAGAAGATTTTTCCAAAATGAATTCTCCCATGAAGGCAGCACTCAAGTCAAGAAATTTCCATCAAAACTCCAACTTGGCCTCCTAGTTACGTTCTTCTTCCTTCATGGCTTCTAACATTGCAGATGAATTGTCCATCTTCAAATGTCTAATTTTGTGTCTGGCTTTTTCCCACTAAGCCTTGATTTTCAGAGTATTATCAATACATTGAAAATAGCAAGAGTGTACTCTTTTATTGATATTTGATATTTCATTCTATAATTATACCAAAATTTACCTGGTAATTACAATATAAAGGGTCACCCAGGTTTGTTTGTTTATTTTTTGGCAGTATAAATACAAAAGGCACTGCAGCATTCATTCTCCTGTGTGTTTTGAGGGGCATTCCTTAAAGAAGATTTGCTGTGTTCTACGATTTTGCACGTTCAGCTTTAATGAATCTTTCCAAACAGTTCTCCGAAGTGGACTTGAACACGCTGTCAAGATGTGGTTGAAAATTTCAGTTGTCCCACATTGCTACAAATGCTTGGCGTTGTTAGCAATTTAAATTTTAACTCTTCTGGCTAGTGTTTCCAGATAAAATGCAGTGTGCCTATTTACTTATGAAGTACTAGCGATAAATCTGATGTCCAAAACCAGTATATGTGGCATACTACAAATGAGTCACACTGGTGACACTTTTCTATAGATGGAGGTATCCCACTCTGATTTTAATCTAAATGAACACAATGATTAGTGCTTTGGGGATATTTTTCACAATTATTTGGCCCACTCAAATATCAAATTCTGTGATGTCTTTTTTTTTTCTACTTTTCTATGAGGGACCCAGATTTTCCTTGCTGATTTCTAGAAGTTCTTCAAATGTTTTTTATTTATATTCTTTATAAGTTGCAAATGCTTTTCCATAGTCTATCTATTGTTTGTTTAATATTATGCTGAGACTGTTTAATGAATAATAATTGTGGTATTAGCATTTCTCATAGATAAATGCTTTAACTCTTTTTAAACAGAAACCTCTCACTCCTAGGAACAGAACTTTCTAATCTGAGATGGATTGGATGCTACAGAAGGGTACCTACACAGAGAAGGAAATAAAGACATAACTTGACTTATTTGACCTTTTTGTAAATTCTTTGACAGGTGCTTGTCAAATAGTTAGAGTCCTTTGGAAATCATTACCTATTGGCATGTTCACAACTAGACAGCAGAGAAAGAGAGCAAAGTCTACAGTATATACACTGTATGAGAGTGGGGGTTAGCATCAAAAATTATGTAGGTAGTCTAATATAATACAATATTTTCTCTCTCTGTCTCTGCCTCTATACATGATACATTCACAGCAAAATTAAGTAACCATAGTAGTATAATACATAAGAATATAAAAGAGAAAGTGTTTTAGACTATCTAAAATATTTGACAATATGCTCCTCTGGAGAATAGACGTGCATGTAGAGAGCACCATGGGGGAGAGGCCTGCACATGTGCTACTCTGGATAATTTAGCTTATCATTTAAGTTAGACCACAGTTAATCTCTGCCAAGCCCTTCATATTTGAGAAAGCTAAAAGATAAATATAATCTTACTCTTTGTTTTTTGCTTAAATGATATCTCAGGGATCAAAGCGGGCTCAGTTGGATTACAAAAAGATTTTATTTTCTAGATAAAGTAAGGGCCTGCTTTAGCCTTTCACTACATAAAACAATGCCTGAAATATTCATTTGACAAAGAGAAGAGTTATTTGTAGAACTTCTGGATTTAGAGATTCTACTCAAGGCCGAAGGCAACTCAGAACTTTTATACACCTGTATGGGATGTCAGATGGTAATGGCAGGGAGAATATGCACAGACAAAAATGTCTCATCATATGACTGCAGGATTAGAAGAAAAGAAAAGAAGAAAAGATTAGAAGAAAAGGACAGGGTCTTACAAGTCTCTTCAAGAATAAATGCCTTCTAATCTAGAGACCTTTTTTACAGACCCCACCTCTTAAGAGTCTCACCCCTTCCAACAACACCAATATGAGGACCAAGCTTTTGATGAATGGTCTTTTGGGTGACAGTCAACCGTTAAACTATATAAAGCATCTTACTAGCTCCATGATCTTGGACTTTCTAGCTTCCAGAACTGTGAATCTCAAAGTCTTTGTTCTTTATATATTATCTAGTGATGTGGTAGGGTCTTCTGTTTTGTGTTGATTTTATTGCTTAATAAAGAAACTGCCTTGGCCATTTGATAGGCCAGCCCTTAGGTGGGTGGAGTAGACAGAACAGAATGCTAGGAAGAAGGGAAGTGATTCAGACCGCCATGGAGCCAGCCACCAGGTCAGACATGCTGAATCTTTTCCAGTAAGCCACCACCTCATGGTGCTACACAGATTGTTAGAAATGGGTTAATCAAGATGTGAGAATTAGCCATTAAGGGGCTGGAACTAATGGGCCAGGAAGTGTCTAAAAGAATACAATTTGCATGTTGTTATTTTGGGTGTAAAGCTAACCATGTGGGAACCGGGTGGGATGAAAAGCAGGCCTGCTCACCTCATCGCTACAATCTAGTCTTTGGTATTCTCCTATAGTAGCACAGACTAAGACAAATGCATAGCATTATGCAAAATCAAAATTTAACAGGAACAAACTGAAAAATTGGAGCGGCAATTGAGGACTTTACTTATTATGACATAGTTAAATACTTTTAATTTAAATGTTAAGAGGGAAAAACAAATGACCTATTGAGATCAAAGGATAAAACTGAATTGGAGGCAGAAAAAGGTCTCTAATTTTTGCTTTCAGTAATTTGGCACAACTGCTTATTCCAGCATTTCTCAAATCATGTTAAAGATATTGTTCATTGTTCTTCAAACTACACTTGAAAACAAACTCATATAAAATGTGTTTTGATACTATAAAAGCATAAGGGCAATATAAATCAAATTTTCTTTGTTCAATGCCAAGTAGTGCTTTGTGGCCTAAGGAGCTATTTCCCTTATCATTGGCTCACACACATATTGGTTGATTTGGCTTGGTTTCTAGAATTCCTTGGGTTTTATGTGAGGCGCCACAACTCTATTCCCATTAATTGAGCCATACCCCCTTGATCTCCATGAAGCAAAATGTCATCAGTGGTCAGTTCAGTTAGCTAGTGTTCAAAAAAACTACAGCTAGTGAAATGCCCAACCAGAAGAGAAAACATTAAGATATGATCAAATTTACAACAGACATCCGAGAGTATTACAAATGTCCTAACTCCATCCAACAGCAAAAATTCTGTAAACAGAAGTAGGGACATGC
The DNA here is from genome assembly GCF_000317375.1 of Microtus ochrogaster. Taxonomy (NCBI): domain Eukaryota; kingdom Metazoa; phylum Chordata; class Mammalia; order Rodentia; family Cricetidae; genus Microtus; species Microtus ochrogaster. The sequence continues at coordinate 528,414 of NW_004949126.1, read as the reverse complement.
AGTTCACAGAAGCTTATTGGAACAATTCCTGACTGACCTGTGTTTCTTTGGCCCAAAATGCCCTTTGTATTCTCAGCTATAGAGAGGTAGCACATGTGGGTTACCTTATCCCAGGTATTTGATCCAAAATCTATTTGGCTTACACTTTCACATCTCTGCCCATCACTAAGGGAAGTCAGGGGAGGAACTAAAGCAGAGACCATGGAGGCAGACTACTTACTGACTTGCTTTCTGTGGTTTGCTCAGCTACAGTCTTAGTTAGGGCTTCTATTGCTGTGAAGAGACAGCTTGCTGGGGACATTCCCTTGGATACCTGGGAACCCCTCTAGAGCCAAGTCTCTTGCCAACCTTAAAATGGCTCCCTTAATTAAAATATCTTCTTCCCTGCTCCTATGTCCACCCTTCCTCCATCTCAACCATCCCACTCCCCCAATATCTCTTCAATCTTCCCCTTCTCCCTTCTCTCTCCTCCTCTCCCCTTCCCCCCATCCCACCCCACCCCCATGCTCCCAACCTTTGCTTAATGATCTTGTCTACTTCCAATTTCCAGGAGGATAAATATATGCTTTTCTTTGGGTTCACCTT
>NW_004949126.1:516566-526975 GCF_000317375.1 Microtus ochrogaster | reverse complement strand
ACTGGGGCTGGCTTACAGTTCAGAGGTTCAGTCCATTATCATTATGGCGGGAAGCATGGTGTCATGGAAGCAGATGTGGTGCTGAAGATGTAGCTGAGATGTCCACATGTGGTTCCCCAGGCAGCAGGAGGAGACAAGCCACTAGGCCTGACTTGAGCTTCCTAGACCTCAAAGCCCACCCGCTAGTGACACACTTCCTCCAACAAAGCTACACCTACTCCCAAAGGCCTCAACTCCTAATAGCGCCTATGGGGCGCATTTTCTTTCAAACCGCTACGGCTACCTCTTTTGTACAGTCCAGAACTATCTGCTGAAGGGTAGCACCTCCAACAGAGGACTTTGCCCTACATCAATCATCAATCAAGAAAATGCACCCTAACCCCCAACGATGTGTCTACAGACCAATATGACGGAGGTTCCTTCAATTGTGACTCCTTCCTCTCAGGCGACTCTAGCTCGTGTCATGTTGACAGTAGCTAATCGGGACAAGCTCTTTCCAGTTTTCTTTCACATCCACATATGAGCAGTCACGTGTCATTCCCTTCACACACACATACACAGTCTCACAAAGTAGACAAAAGCATAATAAAATCATCTTAAAGAATGTTTCAGACGTTCAAGAAAGTTAAAGTTTACAAGGAGTTTCGGAACTGGGCCTGAAAGTTCTCATGGCTCTATTCAAAAGTGGATTTACAGAGTGGTATAGTTTTAAGTCACTCAAGAAATAGATGAACTATTTAAGAACAGACATGTCCTTTCATTTGCTTTAAACAATACTGACTTGATGGGGGAATAAAAGTGTTTGTGTCAAGGTTATCAAAGAAACTGCTCAGCCAAAAAAAAAAAAAAATTCTGGGTTGAAAAAGAAAGTTCATGAATAAGCAAACTAAGGAATAAAGAAGAAGTGGTTAATTAGCAAAAAAATAATGTTCTTAGAAACTATACAAATTAACTTCAAATCATACAAAGATAGAAAGAAATACAACTAGCAACTGAGAAAACTTAGGAAGCCTTGACTCAGTTGTTAACTCACTTTTTAACTCATTGTTAACAAACTCGTGTGAAATATGGGTATTTACGAAAATGTATGTTGCTGCACAAATAGTTTTATTTGAGGGGAAATATAGAAATTACAGCCATTAAAATGCCCACTTTCCATGGTCTCTTAGATTGACCTAAGGGTAGTAAAGGGCCCAAATCAACTTAAAGAACAGAATGTGTAGACCTTTAGAACAGAGGTCCAAGGGGAAAAAAGGTTTTGACTGAGTTCTATGAAGGTTATTGATGAGACAATACAATAGAATCCATCTTACATGTTGAGAAACAGGATATTGCAGAAAGTTAATGTTAGTGGTGTGGTTCTCTTGGGCTAATTTCAGCTGGTCCAAATGAATGCACAAAGGAAGCTGTATGTGGACATTAAAATTATAGCAGCAAGAAAAGAGAACACAATGAAATATGTTGTGTAATGATAAACAAATAGATGGAATATGTCAAAAAAACTAAATTCATAAAATATATGTATAATATTAGAATTGCATGTTGGGGTTAAACTTGTTCCCCAGAGACTATATGAAAGACAGTTTTCATAACATTAAATGATATATATTTAAAGCAACCAACCCTACTCATACAGTTATACAAAGTGTATACAAAAATTGAAACTCAATCCTACTTTATGAAGGTTAATGTACACATAGGTTTGAATTGTTTAAAGAAATTGTTCAATTGTCAATGATATTTTAAACTTATGTTATTCTTCAGACATTTCAGCGATTTAGTTTTCATAGGAGAGACCAGTTGCCTTCAAGAGTCCAAGGACCATTTGGAGATTGAAAGACCCTACCACTGTTAAAAAAAAATAATCATGCCAAACTAGCATATTTTGGAGTGTCATACTGTGATCCTTTTGGTGGCAGTAATAACATGAAAAATGCAGATTAAAATCAGAATGATATACTAATACATACCTATTAGTCTGGCTACCATAAATAAACTGATATATAAATAAGCAATATGACTTTCTCATGTGCTGGACACAATACCATGTACCAGTAGGAATTTAAAGTGATGCCACCACTCCAAAAAATAGGTTTCTGGTTCACTAAGAAGTTAAACGTCCTGACTACTATACAAACCAGCAACTTCTAGATATTTGCCCAAGAGAAAAAAAAGTATAAGTCTCCCCGATATTGATTTTCTTGTGTCCATAATAGCTTTGTTTGTGACAGTTCAAGTGGAATCTAACAAAAATGACCATAGGTCAATGCATTATTAATTGGCATACAAAGAAATACATGATACTTGGTAACGAAGAAGTCCCAATTCTGTGTGTGATAACATGAATATATCTCAAAATAAGCATGGTAAATACAGAGGCAAACATGAAAGGGTGCCCAGAGAATGAATTTTGTTTATATAGCACTAAAACTGAAGCTAATTCATAGTGACAGCCAGCAGGTCGGGGTGTGCCTGTTGAGAAACGAGGTGTACGCCAAGGGACTAGGGGAAGGAGAATTCTCCATGCGTGAAGGACGAGCTTTCTGTCCCGGTCCTGATAATCATTTCACAGTTTATACACATGTCAAAAATCCATACTGTAACTTTAAACAGTGCAGAGGATTTGTGATACAAGTTGACTAAATCTCAACTGCCAGAAAAAAAAAAATAATAATGGGTAGGATTTCAGGATAGCTTTCCAGATTCTTCTAGGGAGAGGAAACCATTCATTGTGAAATAGTCCCTTTTCTCTAATCCAGAATGTGGAATAAAGCAAATACAAACTGAAAATAAAGAGATTTGTGTGAGGAATGTCAGTGCATGCCCGTAACCCCAGCTCAAGGCTAATCCAGGGGACTCATGAATTTAAGGCCAGCCTGGACCACACAATGAATCAGAAGCCCACCAAGGCCATATAGCACATTCCACCAAAAACACACACAGACAAAAAAAACCCAAAACTACATGGGGGAAAGATATTGTGTGGCTAACCTTACCAATACATAAATCTTTATCATGACCAAACAAGTCTCTGCTAGTCTCAGAACTCAGATATTATTGCCTTCAGGATCTAAGAGCTATTGAATTTCAAACAAACTCCAGCGGGCAATTTGTTCCAATTGGCAATGAGAAGTTTATTCTCTCCAGAGAAAAGTCAACTCAGGGAGCCTTTCCAATTCCCATGCCGAAATCAGGAGGAGCCACATGTGACAAAAGCTGTGCTGACGTCCTCTTTAAGAAATGAGAACACAAAGGCCATTGGTTTCATATCTTGGAGCAATAGGGAATGAAGCTCCTTTCTGGGTCTTCAGTGTGAAGTGCATCACACTCTGGATTAATCCTTACTCAATATACAAAAGCTTCTTTCTGTCTCTATTACCTAGGAAAAAGTATTCTGTCCTAAAAGAAGATTTCTGTCTTTAATTATGTTTTACTAATATTAGAGGTATTCATTCATTTCAGTTCGAATTTTTAATTTTAATTAGAATAAAAGCCAATATAGTCGTTCATCTAGGATTTTGTCTCCTCAGATGTTATAAAAGAAATTACTATTGTAGGGTTTCCCAGAAGTCCATAACCACCAGAGAGTATATCTATTTATGAAAGGGTAGTAGTGATGACTCAAGCCATTGACACCATTGATGGATATAGATCATGGGTCTATGATCAGACATAAATAGCTCTTATCCACTTAGTGTTGCTCATGTGTATGTGTTTAAGGCTGATCACTTGGGATTGGATAACCTATCAGAGAGCTTGCCTCTGGAAAAGTCTGATCTACTGCACGCAACAACCATTAGTTTGCCTATAGTTCTTTTCTATAAGAAATATCTCAGGGTTACACCTCTAGATGTTTCCATTACCTTTAAAAGTTTCTGTACTAAATGATCTGTCATATTTTTTATCAGCTTCTGAGCCCACTCAAAGGAAGCAGGTAATGTTCAAATATAGAAAACTCACCTACGTCTCTTCAAACCAAAATAAAAATGTTGTTTTTAACAGTTCCTTAAGTTGTTTTCCTACTCAATGGTAGTGCCATTTATCAAAACTTGACATGTTTTGGAGGAACACCAAAAACGTATAGCTGATCTGCAAAAGCTATGACAGGATGCGTGGCTCCAGTTCTGACATTTTCCAGAAGTCAAACTACATACAGAAGCTGTAGGGAGAGGGGAAAGCATCCTGAGAAACACTAAGATATGCAGCTCCACATATCTGAACATGCATGTAAACCAACAATGGTCCTCCCACTACACTTCAGGAGTTAGTGAAGTCTGACTGCAAGCACATAAATTGTAACACTACATAACAATGGTGCAGACCATTGACAGTAGGCAGAGGGTTTGGGTGGGAAAAGACATAGCAATATTCTCTATACTCTTGGCCCAGTTTTGCTATGAAACTAGCCTAAATGAATGCGACACTACAAACACTAGAGTTAGAAATTAAAGGACTTAACAATAATGTCATCTCACCCTGTAAAACTTCCTTCACCCTTTCCAAGGGCACTTATTAATTTCCTCTGCACTTAGTGTCTATGAAACCTTTTTAGCAGATTGTTATCCAACAAGAGTTTCCATTTCCTCACCTGTAACTGATCATGACTTTACCGGGAGGATGATATAGCTAGCCTGTAAGTATTTTGACCAGTACTCAGGTGGCTGCTGTTGACTTTGTAATCATCTACTCAAAGATCCATAGGTTGGCAATACCTCAGCAGTCATGCTCAGGGCTGGTAATTTTAGCCCGTGAGTTAATCATGGCTTCTTTCTTTCTATGTATCTGGACAACCACAAACTTTTATGAGAAATAAAAGGGTTATAAAAATACTAACATTTATTTTAAATCACAAAGCCTATATTTACATAAAGGTGGGAGGAAGGAAAGTATAACAGAGAGAGGGACAAGAAGTACAATGAGAAAGAGGAGAAATATTGGGGAGAAAAGCTAAAAGTCACATGTCAGATTTGGGGGGTTGAAAATAAGAAGGGTGTTCTCTGCATTAGTGAATGTGGCCTACAGCACAGAAGCATAAATGAAGTTGCCAGTAATTAATTCAGCTCATCTGCAAGCATTTAAAGCCGATTTATTTTCACTAAATCTGAAAGCTGAGCAAGACCTAGACTATACAATAAAGAATACAAATACAAAACACCAATAACTAAAAGGAAGGATATAGTAATCCATATTAGAATTGTAAATAAAAATTATTTCCAGATCTGATGAAGAATTACAGTAACATTGAAACATAAATCAATTTATCAACTCCTGACTTTGGAAAGAGAACACCTTCTCACCCCGTCTCTTGTGGTCTTAATGGTGATTATATTGGCGTGAAGACCAAATGAGTTACAGTACCACAGAAGCAGAGCTGAGTCCTTCACTTCTTCTAATTCACTGTAAGGCTTACCTTAAGAAAATACTGCTTTGTTTATATACAGTCTAACCCTTTCTCAAGTTTTCTTTTTTAGTTTTTTTGGGGTCTCCAGTTTCCAGTGTAGCTAAACTATTTCTACTTCATACTTAGCATCAGATTCACAAGCTACTTAAAGTATTCTCAATAAGGTTCAGTGTGGGTGCGTTTTCCCCTTTAAGGTTGTATTAGGATTCTCTGGAGGAATAGAGCTGCTAGGATGAATACAGACTCATTAAAAGGGAATTTTCCAGATTGGCTTACAGATCCAACAGTGGCTGTCTCCTCAGACGGTGGTGCAGCTCATCCAACAGTGGCTGTCTCTCCTCATGGAAAGGCAAGGAACCAGATATTGTTCATCCCAGTTTCATTGATTGCATTGATATTTCATTTGTTCCTGAGTCTATGCTGGACCACAAAGAGGAAGTTTTTAATTCTTCTGAAGTAATGTTTTGGCAGCAGGAAAGATGGATTTGCCAGTGAGAGAACAGTCAGGGAAAAAAAAAAAAACAGGCTTCTCCCATGCCCTCTTATGTGGACTCTCACCATAAGGTGTAGGTTAAATTTAGGGTGAGTATTCTCACCTAAAATTACTGAATCAAGATAACTGATAACTACACCTATATACCCAAATGCTTGGATTATAGTTGGTTCCAGATGTAGTCAAGGTGACAATCAAGATTTGCTATCACATATTCTAAAAGCAGATCACAACATCAACTTAAAATGGCTGATGTTGCCTAATAAAGAAGAAATAAGGGACGGCTACTGTGGTCTAAACTCCGTGTCTGCAGCATAGTGATGTTAAACATTACTCAAGATGTAACACTGGGAGGAGGTTTGCTAAGAAAATTCCCAACCCAGTCTTGAGAGCAACAGTTTAGCTCTGTGGTTCAGATATTCGTGACAATCAAGATCTGACCTGACCTGTGTAGGGGTAATTAAATTACTCAATTTTACTTATATTCTAATTATTGATTACAGTGTTAAGTGGAGATTTACTAACATAACAATTGCCTTGATAACTCAGGTCTGTCTCCTATGTCATCTGACAGCAAATGAGCTCAACAATATACAGTTAGTTATCTGTAGGGATCGAGGAGCAACTGATTGATTCAAGGACCTTTCACAGATACCAAAATCTGAAGATGATCAAGGATCTCATATATAACAGTATTTTTGCTTTATCTACTCGCATTTTTCTGAGTATTTTAGTTATATTTAGTTATTTAAAACTAATTCAATATAAATTTAGGCTCATGCTTGCTACTGAGTACTGTTAGAGGTGAACAACATGATAGAGTATCCTTTACTCAGAAAAAAGCACAATCATCATTGTTATAATTGAATTTTCTTTTCTTTTTTTCTTTTTTGGTTTTTCGAGACAGGGTTTCTCTGTGGCTTTGGAGCCTGTCCTAGAACTAGCTTTGTAGACCAGGCTGGTCTCGAACTCACAGAGATCCGCCTGCCTCTGCCTCCCGAGTGCTGGGATTAAAGGCGTGCACCACCACCGCCCGGCTTGAATTTTCTTTTTTTAATTTAATTTTTATACAATATTTCAATCATATTCTTTTCCCCACTACAACACCACCCCAGAACGTGTACACCTCCACACCCATCCACAATAATGTTCTCTCTCCCTCTCTAAAGATTAAAAATCTAAAATGAAAACAAACAAAACACAAAAATACCACGATAAAACAAAACTAAAAAAATAAATTCCCACAAAAGACAAAAACTAAACAGATCCAAAATGTCCATTTTGTCCTATCAAAATGTTAGCCAGCATTGAGCATGGTATATGCTTAGTGTGTGGTTGATAAACTCAATGCTATTTTATTGGAGAAAACTAATTTTTCCCTTATCCAGTAGGCATCAGCTGCATACAGCTGTCTGCTTAGGGATCTGGCACTGTGTCTCTCCCTCTCAGTGCTGAATTTAGTCTGGTTTGAATCTGTGTATGTCCTGTGTGTTAATATGTGTATTGGTTCTATTCGATATGGAAGAATGGTTTTCTTGGAGTCATCTGCCACCTCTAAGGCTCTTTCTTTTTTTTTTTTTTTTGGTTTTTCGAGACAGGGTTTCTCTGTAGCTTTGGTGCACATCCCAGAACTAGCTCTTGTAGACCAGGCTGGCCTCGAACTCCCAGAGATCCGCCTGCTTCTGCCTCCCGAGTGCTGGGATTAAAGGTGTGCGCCACCACCGCCCGGCAATAATCTAAGACTCTTTCACATAAAGTCGGTAGCATGGAGGAGGTTGGCTTGACACAGACATCTCACTTAAAACAGAGGGCTCCAAAGTCTATCACCCTCTACCATTGTTCAGTTGAGGATGTCTGTGTAATTATCATCCACAGAAAGAAGCAGCTTCTCTAATAAAGGCTGAGCAATATACTGATGTATGTGTATAGCCGTATGTCTTTAGAAGTCATTGTATTGATATGGTTATTTAGAGTAATAACAATAGTAAGTTTTCCCCGAGAAACTAATACTTATCTAGTCACAGATTATTGGCCCCTTTACAGAATCATCTTTGGATTACAGCCCATGGAGTGGACCTTAAATCCTATCAAAAAGAGGTTGTTTATTCCCACAAAATTGATGTTACATAATGCCGCATCCGTATAAATTACAGGTGGGTGTTTGGGTGGAAGCTTCACCTCAATCCCTGACATCCATATATACAAAGAATTTGGGGTGTTTGGGTGGAAGCTTCATCTCAGCCCTGGCATCCATATATCCAAAGAGTCTGGAATGTTTGGGTGGAAAGTTCCATCCCAAGCTTCCTCCCCTGGGAGTTACCTCAGGCCAGACTCCACCTCCGAGAAAGCCCACCAAATGGTGAGCCCTCCCCAGAGATGCTCAAGACCACTCCCACAAGGTATTAAAACTGTACCCAAGAGAACAAAAACATGGTTTTCTGGTTTCCTTCTTAGTCTCATCTTGGGGGACTGGAAGGCCACCCAGGAGCGTGGGTATCCATTACACCTGTTTATTTTTTCCTAATATGGTTTGATTTGGTCTGATTTGGATTATTGCATAGTCGGAGAGGTTTATGGGGTGCAAAAACTGTCCAGTGGGCTATGACTGTAGATCACAGAACTTGTAGTTAGTTGATTCTGATGATTCCTCTTTCCCTCTGGTAATGTGCAGAGTACTTTCCAGCACTGTGGATGCAAGTCAGTAGGGGAGAATCTTCTAATTGGGCATCAGCTCGATTTCTCAGTGTTTGATGACATAAGTCAGTGGTGTCTTCAGCAATAGAGGATTGCTGTCAGATTGTGGAAGGTAATCAATAGCCTTGACAATGGCCTGCAATTTTTGGGGAGGGGTGCTATGGAATCTCTTTTACTAATGACTCAACAATTTGTAACCCATTCCCGGCACTGGAGATTTTACTTGATGACATAAAATATCTAGTTGGAGCACTGCCATATGGAGACTCGATTTAAATTTCTTTCATAGATACCTACAATTTAGGAAACTTTGACAGTAGTACATTTGCATTAGTTTTTCGAAAGACCATTATTGTATTGTTAGTTTCCCACTCTACATTATCTTTTTACGCTGCCTTCTTATCCCCTCCACATTTAATTCTCCTGTACTACTTTTCCATTTATTTCTTTACAACACAATGTCCAGTTTTGAAAGTCCCCTCAGCTGATCTGCCACTGGCTAGATAACCTTATCTTACCTCAGTCAAAATGGCAAGGTCAATGAAAAAAAAATGGCAGCACATGCTTACATGGATGCGGGGATAGAGGAACACTTATTCATTACTTGGAGGAGTGTGAGTGTGTACAGACACTGTAAAATTCAGTATGAAATTTCCATAAAAATAGAAAATTACTTACCTCAAGATCCTACCACATGTGTGTCCCTGGGCATACACCAAAAGGACTCTACATCTTACTACAGAGATACTTGCTTATGCGTGCTCGTTGCTGCTTTACTCGCAATACCAGAAACTGAAACTAGCCTAGATGTCTATAAACTGATGTGTGGACGATTAAAATACAGCACATCTACACAGTGAAATACCGTTCATCTGTTAAGAAAAAGAAATTTGTAGGTGAGTCGGTGGAGCTAGAGCAATAATCCTGAATGAAGTAACCCAGAACCAAAAATATCAAATATTGCATGTTTTCTCTTACATTTGGATTTTAGTTCTCAAGCTTTAGAGGTATGTGTTTCAATCCTTCTAATTAAATCCAGTCATCTTGGGTTGGTTTTATCCAAAGCTGTGGATCTTCTAGATATTTACTTTCTTTTATAGCATCTTATAAAAAGAAATATACACATAAAAGTAAAAAAAAAAAGCAAGTAGAAAGAGAGAAGAAAATAGCCCAATAAAAATTAGAACAATAGGAAAAATAGTTCAAAGGTTTCATAAAAGTCATTATGAAGACAGGAATGGCAGCTGATTGGGTATTGGTGTTTTTTGCTACTATCTCTGACAACCTAAATCCCCACGACTCACCTGAGAAGAACTGAATTGACTCTAACAAGTTATCTTCTGACCCTATGTGACACATGGCATATTCACCTCTGTACACCCCCACACACTAAATATGGAAATTCTTTTGAGATGGCCATACTTTTTTTTAAATTCAAACATTTTATTTTATTTTTTGCTTTATAAATAATACCATTTAAAAATTCCCCCTCCTCCCCTCCTTCAATTTCCCTCCCACTCCCCTACTCACCCTCTCCCTCCCCTAGGAGAGGGCAGAATACCCTGCCCTGTGGGAAGTCCAAGGCCCTCCCCCCTCCATCCAGGTCTAGGAAGTTATGCATCCAAACAGACTAGAATCCCAAAAAGCCAGTACATGCAGTAGAATCAAATCCCAGTGCCATTATCATCAGTTTCTCAGTCAGTCCCCATTGTCAGCCACATTTAGAGAGTCCAGTTTGATTACATGCTTGTTCAGTCCCAGTCCAACTGGCCTTGGTGAGCTCCCCTTAGATCAATACACCATCTCAGTGGGTGGACGAAC
>NW_004949126.1:514960-516313 GCF_000317375.1 Microtus ochrogaster | reverse complement strand
AACCCTAAAATGGCTTCCTTAATTAAGATATCTTCTTTCCTGCTCCCATATTCACCCTTTCTCCATCTCAACCATCCCACTTCCTCAAGCTCTCCCCAATCCCCCTTCTCCCTTCTCTCTTCTCCTCTTTCCTTCCCCCACCCCACCACCATCCCCATTCTCCCAACTTTTGCCCAGTGATTTTGTCTGCTTCCTATTTCTTTTTTTTTTCCTTTGGGTTCACCTTATTATTTAGCTTCTCTAGGATCATGAGCTATAAGTTCAATGTCCTTTATTTATGGTTATAATTCACTAACTTTGAATCAAATCAACTAAGCCAGTGATAATTAGCCATCATATCTGAAAGCCGGGGAGGACTCTGAACCAGAACTAAAGGAAATCTTTATGTGCTGAAAGAGAACCAAGGGTATGTGTTTAGGAACTGTGATTACATGTGAACAAGAAGAAAGAGAAAAGAGCCATAACTTGTCCCAAGAACTATCTGGCAGGAACAGGGTTAAGGGCAATGGCATGCAAATGTGAGACTAGAAGAGAAGAATCTCTAACTCGATTGACAGAGGCAAAGGCAGACAAGCTAATAGGAAGGATTGCTGGCCTGCCAGTACAGGTGAGGGGAATGAGAATGACTGCGGGAGAAGTACACAAAACCCCTTCTGCTAGTTCTTTTATACAGTCATACTTTCTTTCCCTTGAAGTTTTAAAACTGTAATTCTACCTACAGGGGCATAGACGCTTCGGGAGGCATGATTCTGTGATGACATGTGTTACGTAAGATAGCACAGTTAATAGGCTTTCAAGGTATGCTTGAGGTGAACACAAAGAAAACTAAGTCTGTCCAACATTCATTCAGTGTTTATTTCCTTTCAACTAAGCTTTTTATCAGGTTTGGCACAAGCCAACTTCCTTTACTTTTCAGAGCACTAAGATTTTGAGTCACTTCAAACTATGATTCTTCTGGAAACAGTGTCCAGGATTCTAAATAAAAAGAATGGAAGTAATTAATGTATTCCACTTCTAAAGAGCACTAATGTGACTCAGAACAAGAAAGGTGTGCACCATGCAAAACAATCCCAAAGGTCACATGTCAAGTGCTAGAAGCTCTGAGACTCGGCAAGCTGTATTATTGCAGAGGAAACATGATGTTTCCTTCACGATTACACTGAATGCTGTCATCTCTCTCTGTAAGCAAGGTCCTCTACATTTACAGATACTATGCTTTAAAGAGCAATGACACAAAATTCTCTTTTGGAACTAATTATGTTGGGTTAGCAAAATTTCTCTGTTAGGTTTCTGTTTGATTGACCTGTCCATTGGTGAGAGAGGAGTGTTGAAGTCTCCTACTATTAGTGTGTG
>NW_004949126.1:511872-512721 GCF_000317375.1 Microtus ochrogaster | reverse complement strand
TTATCTGTTTGACTGTTTTTCCTTGGTTTCCTAGGGTATCATTCACTGATTATTCAATTCTTCAAACTTTCTGTTATACTTCTTATCCATTTCTAGAAGAGCATTTTTTACATGCTGTTTAAGGGCATCAATCACTTTCATAAAGTCAATTTTTACTACTTCTTCTTGATTAAGGTGTCCATGATCTACTGTTGTGAGGTCGCTGGGTTCTGGTGGTTTCATGTTGTTTTTTAGATTGTTGGGTGAATTCTAGCATTGGCGCCTGCCCATCTCTTCCTCTGAATGCTCCGCTATGGATCTTCTTTTATAGGATCAGGTCTCCTTGCCCACTGTTGTACCTTCCCAGTGATGGCACTCCCCAGTGATGGCTCTCCTGGTGCTCCAGTGATGGCTCTCCTGGTGCCGAGATCAGATCTCCATGCTAGTTGGGTAGCTCGTAAACAAAGCGCTTACCTTTCTTGCTGCAGGCAGGCTATTGAACCAAAGGTACTCCCGCCCACCAGGTTGCCCTCAGGATTCGGCCACAGTGCCCAGACAGGCTGAGCTGGGTGATGTTATGTGCCCAAAGAGGGGAGGGAGGCAGAAGGGGGAGGGTTCTGGATGCAACTTGGGTGGGGTAGGAAGAGAGAGGCAGTATGCGGGGAGTATAGGCCCTGTAGGAAGACCAGGAAGTATAGGAGGGATGAGGAACGTCTGAGTTCCGTGTCCCGGGCTGCTGCCATGGGTCAGAAACTCACTCACCCCAATCTCTCTTGGTCCCCCTTGAGAATTTTTTTAATATTTATTTATTTATTATGTATACAATATTCTTCCTGCGTGTATGACTGAAGGCCAGAAGAGAGCACCAGA
>NW_004949126.1:494342-511772 GCF_000317375.1 Microtus ochrogaster | reverse complement strand
TTATGTATACAATATTCTTCCTGCGTGTATGACTGAAGGCCAGAAGAGAGCACCAGACCTCATTACAGATGGTTGTGAGCCACCATGTAGTTGCTGGGAATTGAACTCAGGACCTTTGGAAGAAAAGGCAATGCTCTTAACCACTGAACCATCTCTCCAGCCCCCGAGAATTTTTAACTGCAAATTAAAAGATGTCATTGTTAAATTTGCAAGCAAGTGGAAGCAACTAGAAAAAAAGCATTCTGCGTGAGATAACCTAGACTCGGAAAGACAAATATAGTAGGTACTCACTCATAAGTGGATAACAGACATAGAGCAAACGATAGCGAGCCTACAATCCCAGAGAAGTTAGAATGCTATTCCAGAAACAAAGGGAGACAGATACAGATATCCACAACTAACAACTAGGCCAAGTTCCAGGTGAAGAGAGGGAAGAGTGATAATATGAACAAAGGGGTAAAGACCACGATGGGCAACCCACAGAATTAGCTGACCCAAACTTGAGAAAGATACTTGCTCTTGATTGACAACAGCAGAACTTGCATAGGACCAAATTAGGTCCCCAATATAGGTGACAAGAGTGTGTCTTGGACAGTATATAGGGCCACTGGCAGTGGGACCAGGATCTAACTCAAATGCATGAACTGACTTTGTAGAACCCATTCTCTATGTAGAGATTCCTTGCTCAGCAGAGGCAGGTGGGATGGGGAACCTTGGTCCTGCCTCAATGAGGGGATGGGACAGTCATAGTTGGCTTCCCTGGGGTGGATGGGAAGTGGTGTGGCGGGGAGGGGAAAGTGGGAGGAGAGGAGGAAGGGGGAACTTGGATTGGCATGTAAAATAAGTAAATAAACCAATGAAAAAAAAAAGAATTTTTAACTGGTTGGCTCTCCTGCAGATATTGTGAACCAAGCCAGAGATAATTAGCCTTCAAATCTTCAAGCTGTGGAGGACTCTTCAGCAGATATGCCGTGCTTAGAAGAGAGTTTCACAGCACCCATTCCCATCTTCCAGATTCATCGTCTTTCCAGTTCCTGTTTCATGATGCCCTCTGAGCCTTGGAAAGGGAGTGTTGAAAGATGCCCATCTCCTGCAGAGCATTCTGTCACCTCTACTGTCCTGTTTAGATTTGAGGCCTGTTCCACAAATTCCATCTCAAACTACGACACCCAGAAAGCCTCTTCTCACAATGCACAGGTAAAGAAAAACATTCCACACTAAAACCAATTTAAGCAGATTTTCCACCAATCAAGGTCTTGGTGCTGTCTTATGACCACATGGCTGCCAGAATCCTTCCCACCTGAGTGAACATTTTTTTTTCCACCCAGAGCCAGGATGTCCTCGGCCAGGATGCTGCCAAGAACCATGTCTGGGTCCGTGGTCCAGCCGCAGCTGGAGGTCTTTATTGATGTCTGTGGCCAGTGTCACCTTGGGAAGCTTTAGGAACTATGTGAGATGAAATTAGAGGGCTATGCCAAACCGATCTCACCCTTCACTGCCCTGGGAAAGTTGGCCTTGCCTCTGCTGGCCACTACAGCAAGAGATCTGGCCCCTGTACTTGTTTAGCGAGGGCCCCCACCTTTCACCATCTACTCTGAGGGCATGCATGTATAGGAGCTGACTCTGCCACTGTACCCAAGGTGGGTGGCTTAAGTGGCTCGTTCTGACCTGCATGGTTAACACCCAGGCCCACAACCTTAGCATCTACCCGACCTTCTGGACCTACTGGAGCTTGTGAAGAAACTGGTCCTATGGAATGATACCGGTAAGATCTCTAAGACTGTGGGCAGCCACAGAATACCCCAGAGGAGCTCTGGTGATCACCCAGTAAGGATTTTGCTGCTGCTGCTGTTGTTGTTCTTGTTTTTGTCTGTTTACTTACCTTGTTTTGTTTTCTTTCATGAAGGGATACAGCAGGGATGATGGGAGGATATGAGGGGACCCAGAGGCGAACAGAATTGGGGTCCATGATGTGAAATCTCCGAAGATTCAATAAAGAAGTTAAAAATAAAAAAAAAAAAGTTTGAGGTGGGGGAGGGACAAGAAAGAACTAGGCAGCTGTCAGAGAAGTAGTGGGTGGTAGTTAGTTCAGGGACACAGTATTATTTAAAGCTTTGGGGGGAAAGCTTATTGAATAATTTTAAAGCCAGGTCTCATTTCTATTTCTTGTCTTTGAATCCGTCTCTCCTGGAGCTGAGGCTGAGTCCAAACTCCTCAGAATGTTTCCAACTATGACTCAGAACTTCTGATGTTCTCGCTTCCACTTCCCTAGGGCTGATGTGAACTCACACCCAGTTTGTGTGCTTTGGAGACTGAACACAGCTTGGTTTGTGGTAGGAAGGCATCCAAAGAGCTGAACCACAGCACATGCCTCTAGACATCATTCTCTAAGGACTAAATTGCATCCTCTGATTGAGGCCTCACTGTTCCTCTTCCTCTACCACAGTGCCTCAGAGTTATGTATACGCTAGCAACTGTAAAATAAATGCTCATTATAAGTCACTCTAGGGATTTTGTGTAATGATCTAACCCTCAACTTATATGCTTATTATAAATGGAATCTATCAGCAGTACATGTAGAGATTTTTTAGTAAAGTAGAAAATGTCAATAATTAACACTTACTTTGCAACTTCTTGTTAATTGAGGATCTTAAAAAATTTCCTTCTTGTATAGAGTTATAGCAGGAATTATTGATACTAATTATTACTTACTATTAAATTATTCTATTAAAATAATATTATTAATGTTCTAAGAGAAAACAAAATAAATCTGGTTAAAATGATCCTTTACATAGTTTTTCATTGTAACATTTACAATAATTTCACACTTAGTATTTGCCTTGTGGGTTAACTATTAAAAAGTTAAAATCCAAACCCAAATTGAAACTTGTTACTCAGAAAAAACCCATGCTCTGAAATAACAAATAATTTCAGTATTCTATGCCAAGAATAATTTTCAGCTTATACTGATGGACTGGATTTGATTATGCAGACTTGTGAAATCTGCAAGTATTTATAATGAACATGAAAGAGAAATTAGGAATGCTTATTATAGCTTATCATTCTTATTGCTAGTGTTATCAACTACAGAACCATGGTTCAAACTGTCGTCAGCTGTGATTAAAGGTGGATTAAAGCTCCCACAACAGACAGAGGACTAATCTCCAAACTATACAAAGAACTCAAGATATTCACCAGCAAAATTCCACTTAATCCAATTGTAAAAAAATGGGGTACAGAATGCGACAGAGAAATCTCAACAGAAGAATCTCAAATGACCTAAAAACACTTAAGGAAATGTTCAATATCCTTAGCCATTAGCAAAATGCAAACCAAAACAACTCTGAGATACCATTTTACATCAGTCAGAATGGCTAAGATCAAAAGCACCAATGACAGCTTATGTTGAGAGAATGTGGAGGGGTAAGGGGGACATTTCTCCATTCCTGGTGGGAATGCAAACTTCTACAACTCTGAAAATCAAAATGGTGGCTTCTCAGAAAATTGGGAATTAACCTACCTCAGAACCAAGCAACTACTCTTGGGCATATACCCACAGGATGTTCAATTATTCTAAAGGACATTTGTTCAACTATGTTCATCACAGCATTATTTGTAATAGCTAGAACCTGGAAACAGCTTCGATGTCCCTCACCCTAAGAATGGATAAAAAAAATGTGATAAAATTACACAGTGGAGTACTACCCTGTTGAAGTAGGCCACTTGTTGGTCCACAGATGCTCAGACCCAAAATAATCACACAGAAACTATATTATTTAAATCACTGCTTGGCTCATTAGCTCTAGCTTCCTCTTGGCTAACTCTCACATACTAATTTAACCCATCTCCATTAATCTGTGTATTGTCACATGGCAGTGACTTACCGGGTAAAGTTCCAGGCTCTGTCTCCTGGACATGGCTACATGACTTGTCCCTGACTCAACCTCCTTTTTCCCAGCATGCCATTTAGTTTCCCCTGCCTACCTAAGTTCTGCCTATCAACAGGCCAAGGAAGTTTCTTTATTAACCAATGGTATTAGCAGCGTACAGACGGGAATCCCACATCACTACTCAATGATAAAAAACAATGGCATTTTGAAATTTGCATGCAAATAGGTGAAACTAGAAAAAAAAAACATATTGAGTGATTTAACCCAGACCCAGAAAAATGAACATGAACCTTCTTGCAGCAATTGATGGAAACAGAGGCAGAGATCTGCAGCAGAGCACTGGACTGAGCTCTCAAAGTCCAGTTGAAGAGTGAGAGGAGTGAGAATATGAACACAGAGGTCAAGACCATGATGGGGACACCCACTGAAACAGTTTACCTGAGCTAATGGGAGCTCACCAACTCCAACCAGACAGAGAAAGAACCAGCATAGGATCAAACTAGACCCTCTTAATGTGAGTGACAGCTATATGGCTGGGACAGACTGTAAAACCACTGGCAGTGGTACCAGGATTTATCCCTACTGCCTGTACTGGCTGTTTGGGAATCCATTATGCTGTGGGACAATGGTTTGTACCCTGTCAATTGAATTTTAATAAAATGCTGATTGGCCAGTGGCCAGGCAGAAAGTAGAGGCAGGGTGATAAGAACAGGAGAATTCTGGGAAGAGGAAAGCTTGGTTCACAGTCGTGACCCAGCCACAGAAGAAGTAAGATGTGACTGACTCACTGAATAAGGTACCGAGCCACGTGGCTAGCATAGACAAGAATAATGGGCTAATATAAGGTATAAGAGTTAATAAGAAGCCTGAGCTAATGGGCCAATCAGTTTATAACTAATTAGACCTCTGCATGATTTCTTTGGGACTTAACCATTGTGGGAGCCAGGCAGGACAGAACCCCCCGACAACAACATTCTCTTTGGTTGGATACCTTGCTCAGCCTAGATATAGTAGGGAGGGTCTTAGAACTTCCCCAAGGTAATGTGTCTTACCCTCTCTGAGGAGTGGATGGGGGTGGTGTGGGGGAGAAGGTGGAGGGAATGAGAGGAGGAGAGGGAACTGGGATTGGTACGTAAAATGAAAAAAGATAGTTTGTCTTCTTTTTAAAAAATAAAATAAATGAAAAAGAAACAGCTTTGCATATAGAAGAAAGTTAAAGAAGAATAAAGGAGGAGATCCCGCTGAAGAACATGTATGTACTTCCGAGCAAATAGACTTCTCTTCCATCTTTTTGATTAAGTAAACAGCTGGGCTGGGAAAGCCACACGTCTTAGAGATTGCGGATATGGCACTTTCTCTCCGTGGAGCTCTAGAGGCAACAGGAAATGAAAATGAATGGAAACAGGAAAGCGATGCATCCGGATTTTGAGCTGTATGAGTGACAGAGACTGAACAAACATCATTTCAGAGAAGCAGTTTTTTTCTTTTTTCTTCTTCTTCTTTTTTTTTTTCTGAAAACAATGCATTATTTTACATCTTGAGTGGTTTAAACAGAAGAGCTGGAAACTCCAAATAAGCATATTTTGCTCAAAGAAGATTGACTTAGCCTTTAATCACCAGATTGGTATATTTCTGGGAGCTAAGTACCATTCATCCTTCGGAACTGTCATCACATCAAGAAGAGATAAGTTGGTTGACAAATTTTTCTGTGTCTTTTTAAAATGTTCCCATCACTTACAAAATTTATGTATATTTTCTTCGTCATGTTGGCGGAATCACACACATTTGGTTATTATTAATTGTGAAACTTACCATTTCAAAAAAAAAAAAAGGAAAGCACCCTTCTGAAATTCGAGTTGCAGCTGAACTGCCGCAATAGCGGTAGCAGGTGGTGAAGCCTGCTGGTGGTGGTTTGGCCAGAAGTGTTCTGTCTTTTCCAGTTGCTGAATGTCTTAATTCTAGTAGTGAGTCCTCACCACAGCAATTTTTTTTGGCTTCCCCCCCCCAAAAAAATGAAGGCATTCAGGACACCTTATTTTGTCTTGAGTACGCTTTTCTATTCTTGTACTATATCACGCCTCATCAAGTTTGCATTCAGATACCAACAGCATTCCTTCGGACTTCCCATCTTCAAGAACTGTGTGCCCAATAAATCTATTTTTGACAAGTTTCAGAGTCTCAGATATTATGCGATGGAGACACCAAGTGAATTCCAGTCAAATCCAAGGAGAGGAGCATCTCAAAAGGCTGTGAAGGCCGGTAAGTTTCCCAGAGGGGAATTCTGAGAGCCAGAAGTATTCGTGCATTGCTATGTTGTAGCAAGAAGTAGATTTTAAGGAATAAGCAATAAAATTCCAAAATGAAGTAAAAAAAAATAAACCCTCCAAATATTTCAACAGAGAAAATGGAACAAGATGAAGTATCTAGAAAAATAAAAACCTTCTCTTCAGCTGTAGTGATAGGATCTGTCATACCGCTCATTACTCCACCAGACACATAGTAGAATTTTGTGTTCAGATCTGACACATTATTTACAGCAAAACAAATCCTGAGGAAGAAATGGCAAAGATAGTAAAGAGATGTGAAACCTTGTGATGGAGATTTTGTCAATATCTGGGCTGAAAAACAAGGCTTTGGGAAAATGCTTCTAAATATTCAAGGAAACATGAGGAAAAGGAACTGTTTTGTGTGTGTGTGTGTGTGTGTGTGTGTGTGTGTGTGTGTGTCATCTCAGGGGATAGGATTAGAACAATAGGCATTTTTTTCTATGTAGGAAATGTTTTATTGTTCAACACCAAACCTTCATTACATTTGCTTCATGTAACTATGGAGATTTATGTCAACGAAAGGATCAAAGGTATCCTAGCTTGCAGTTAGAATGAATGCTGACCAAGGGACCCAAACACAGGCTGACTATAAAATGCCAGCATTAGTGTCATGATGATACTGAGACTTTATCACTCTGCAGACTTAACTACAGCTAAATTTTACTCGCTTTAATTACATAAAAAAAAGTAAATAGGGAAAGGGTTGACCTTGAAGCTTGCATTGCATACTGAACTAGCAAACAGATGAGGTTCTTTACAATCTCCCAAACATAAGTTCTCATGGAGGAATTTGTTTAAAATCTGATCGGAGCATTTTAGTCATCTCGAATAGGTTCTATTATTTATTTTCAGATTTTAAAACAACTTAGCTTGGAATAGTCAAGATGCAACTTTGTTAATATATTGATTTTTTTTTTTGTCTCTTTGCTATTTTATGAAAAACAGAAGCCGGGATGACTTTGTGCTGGCCTGCACATCTAAAAGTCATTACTCTGTGTCTGGTTCCCAGTGACCAGGACAGTGGAATCTGAGTTGGTTTATAGCATTTGAATAGTAAGATCAGCTCTGTGATGAATGGTGTGGAATAACTCACAGTAACAAGGACTTTTGTGTGCTCCATAATTTATAGGAGAATTCAAATTGTCTTAATGCCGAAACGATTGTGACTTGCTACTTTATAATGCACTTAAAAAGAATTAGATGTTGTTGCATTGTATGGATGTGACAATTTATCAACCCAGTAATTTGTAATTATTCCCTTCTCTATTTTGTTAACCTTAATGAAAATTATCTTCTAATTGACATTTCCTAGCTTCTTGGCACTTAGAACGTAACCTAACTGACAACTCGCTGTTCTCTCTCTTCCTGAACCTCTATCATTTCTTCGCTTCTCCAATAGGATTCTGTTATGTACTTTAGACATAGAAATCATATACAGATTTAGAAATGTCTGCACTCTACCTCTGCCACCAGCATTGTGCTGGCCCTTTGTCTGGTACCTTGCTATAAATAACAAATGTAATTTTATTATTTGGGATCCATTTAATCACCAGGTTTCTTCTTCATCTTCTCTTTTTGCTTTCTTTCTTTTGCTTCTTCCCCTTGAAACATCGTTTCATTCTCTTGAAATAGGCTGACCTGGAATGGATTCTCCCTCTGCCTTTGTGTGCTGAGCATAAAGGCTTATACCACTCCACCTCTCTTTCTCTGCAGATTCTAATGAGTGTCTACAACAGAACTCCCACTCAAAAATCTTATTTGTCTACATGATCTCATTCTTGAAGATTCAGACTTTATCTATTTTTTTTCTTATGTGAGAAAATCATCAGAAAGTGTAGACACATAGAGACTTTCCCTGAATTTCTGACGGCAATTTACTTTCTCTTTAATAAATTGTGATGGCTTTGTATCTTGACTTTTTCCTTTTCTTCTCTCTCAGTCTATAAACTCCTTGAGAGCAAGGCTATCTTTCTGTACTTTATATCCCTAGCACAGAACAGTAGTTGACAGGTAATAATTTGGTAGATGTTTGTCAAACAAATGAGGAAGGAAAACCAAGGTATTATACAAAATGATGTGTGTATACTATGCCCATCTGGAGTACAGGCAGATGGCTTATGGCGTTAGATAATTTATACGGTGCTCTTTTAGATATCCTCACTTTAATAATGCCTTACTGAAGTAATAAATCTCATTGTAGAAAAATTATAAAACATTCAAACAATTATAAATTAAATTGTTAGACCATGTTATTGAACTAATGAATCTTATAGAAAATATTAGAACAACAAGAAAGTAAAAATCACTACAGGCTAAGAAGAACATCACTGAGCCCACTGCATTTTGGACCCATTTGTCTTATAGGAAGCATCATTATATATTAATTGTAAGTAGTCATCTCTCATCTAGACACAGATAGGATACCTCTCCCTCAGACTCAGATTGGCTGAATGAAGAGCAGTAATGGAAATATACTGTCACTTTTCAGAATAACTCCAGAAAACCAAATTATTGTACATGTAAAGTATAATAAATATAAATAATGAGATGTTATGTGTTATATTGTGCCCTCCCTTACACATACAAATATGCTGAGGACTTTATTTAGAAATACAACTTTACTGAGATGTCAGTTATACTTAGATCAGTTCATACTCGAGTCAGGTGGGCTCTTGGCTCATCAGTACAGTTGTTTCTGTACGAAGAGAGCAATATAAGATAAAACAAGGAAAATGCTGCATGGCCAAGATAGTACTGTCTAAGACACAACAGTTGTAAGGCCAGACATGAAAAGGGCTTCCAGCAAAACACCAGAAATCAGATGGAGGCAATCAAGGGATCCCCACTGTATTTCAGAACAAATGTGGTCCTACAAACATTTTTGGTTTAGACTCATAACTGACAGAAACATGAAGCAACAAATTTGGGTGTGATGTATCAACCATTTTATGGACCGTAGTTTCTGTAGCTTTAGCAAATGCATAAAACTGTTACATGTTTTTTACTTCGATCTTGGAAACAAAGGCAGGATTTTTATCAGTCTAAGTGTGTCATATAAGGGGTGGAATCAATCAAAACCCTTTACTTTGGCATTCTCCTTTCTTTCTGTGGTTGCTCCAACTCTAGAAATGCTAACTGTGAACCACAGAAAGTTATGAGTGAGACAACACTTTCATTTATTAACATCTCAACTAAGAAGGCACTTTAAAGGGGAATGAGAAAGAAATTGACCAAGGGATGTTACATTTACTTATTTGTTTATTTATTGCATATTTATAAGTGCAATACTTTGAATATTTATGTTTTCCCACACTACTTCTCCTTGAAATAGAAAATTAAGTATCTAGAGAATTTAATACCATGGTCTAGTCTCTCTTGCTTATGTTGGAGCAGAGATGATTTGGAAGGCTTTGGCAGAACATCTGACAGTGGAAACACTTTGTACAATTTCTATGTCCTCTCTTCTATAACAATGGTTGTTCTGAATATTTACTACAGTATTGGCAAATGTTTCCTGTAATGAGCCGAAAATAGAGAGATTATCCAGATAAAGGGGATTTTCTATTCATTATTTCACATAACCATCAGAGCCATAAATAAAGCATGAGAATTTAAACAAGGGCCAGGTGGTTGATATATCAATAGCATTTTGAGCTATGCAAAGAAACAGGGGCTTGAGCCTCATAGAGAGATTTGGCAGTAGGTTATGCATGGGGGAGGATGGCTTACTAAAAACAAAGTTGCCTAATTATATAGTTCAACTATTCCTGGAAATCTTTAATATCTACTTCATGAAGGACAAATAAAAGTCAACCTAACACAGGTGATACCCTCCAGTGTTTTCATCAGTGGCTGTTAATCTTTCTGTGTTAATGAGTTTCTGAGATGCTGTAGTAGTTTGAATGTAATTGGTCCCCATATCTCATAAGGAGTGGCAATCGAAGAAGGTGTGGGCTTGTTGACATAGGTGTGGCCTTTGGTGGGGTGGGATTGGAGGTATATATTGCTCAAGATTTGTTCAGTCTGACAGACAGTTCACTTCCTGTTGCTTTCTGATCAAGATGTTACCAGTCTTGTGTCTGTTGCACGCCACTATGCTCCCTGCCATAATAATGGACCAAATCACTGAACTATAATCCTTCACCTCAATTAAATGTTCTCCTTTATCAGAGCTGCCATAATCATAGTGTCTCTTCACAGCAACAGAAACCCTGACTGAGACAGATATGTGCAGGGGAGGCTTTAAGGCAGATGTGTTTCTTTTGAAAGAAGTGTTCTTAAATAAGAGAACCATCAAAAGCCTATGACACTCAATTTTTTTTTTCTGTGATCAACGTGAGAGTGGATGGATTTATTTTGGATCATGGCTTCAGAGGGTTTGTTTCATGGTCAGTCTGAACCCGAAAACTTTGGGTCATTGTCAACTCAAAGTGAAGTTAATATGTGATACGGCAGAGCTTCTTAATCTCAAAGCAGCCAGGAAATAAAGTCAGAAAGAGAGAGAAGTCTGACAAAACAAGGCCCAGTGACACAGCTTAATTCAGCCAGCCTCCTCAAATTCCCATAACCTTCAGATAATGACTTGATAGCCATTCTTGTTGCAAGAACAAAGGATGATTAAGAAACAAAGATGCCAAAGAAAGTCAGGCATGCTTTTGATGCTAAGACAGACTCTCTAGCCTAGCTCTTCATCAATTCATATATTCTCTCTCCTAGGCCTTCAGATTGGTACGTCTCTCAACCTGCCTAAGGGAAGTTTCTGCTGGCAGTATGTGATGATTACCACAGTGGCCCACAACTGGCCAAGATACAGAGAATGAGACACCATAGAATAATACACAGTTCTAAACAGAAGATGCATATCATGTCTTTCAAAGACACAGGGATCTTTGCATGTGAAGTTCCAACCCTAGCCTAAAGTTACTAGAGATGCTTAGCTGCTGGAGAGCAATGGTCAGTAGTCTCTAAATGTGTAGCCATTCATGTGTCATCCAAACCCCAGTGGAACACACACATCCAAAAATATTTGGGTAATACAAATTGGCCTTGGTCAACTAAAGGGAAAAAGGCAGAGTGGGAAGAGATAGAGGAGTGAACCTGGGAAGAGTTGAAGAAGAAGGGTAAATATTATTAAAACCCATTTATGAAATTTTCGAAGAACTAACAAATAAAATATGAAGTCATATTGAAGATAAAGCCATATGCTCTTTGTGCACAGAACTGACAGTGTGAGGCAATTAATAAGACCTAAATAGGACATTGATGTTGCCAGGATCAGAGTAAGGCCTTTCAGAGTTCTTTTCTTACTGCTTTTGTTATATTAACTTGAAAAGTCCTCATATACATTTCTTATGTGTTTTTAAAGAATGTCATTTTGGCTTTCAAATAGTAAGTAAAATTTTATTCTGGATCCTCAAATAAAGCAATACATTACTATATTGTTTTCTAGGCAACACCACCACTATTTACATGAAAACAAAAATGTATTTAATAAATATATTAATAAATAAAAGTAAATGTATTTTATATATATGTCATCTATATGTGAAAAAGAATCTTGCAGTTTCCATAGGCTTTAAACCAATTAGCCATGTGTGAACTAGTTTTCAGTGAATCTTTAAAACTTGGAATCAATCAACTTAGGAAAAATTAGAATAGCCTCTTAATGGATTAGATTAGCATCCTTCAAAGTTCCACGTGATAAATGCATAAATACTAACGTGAATATATTGGAAGATTGTGGAAAATTGGGCAACCAGGGACACTGGTAAGTCATTAGGCTACTGAAGGAATACCCTTAGAAAGGATTGCTATATCCTAGTCTCTTTCCTCCTATACCTCTCCCTCATAAGGCATGTCGTTTGCTCAGCTGCACACTCTAGTCATGAAGTGCTGCTTTGCCAGAGACCAGCATGTGAGGCTGCTTCACCATGGACTAGAACTTCCAACTAGTGAGTGAAAGGAAATCTTTCACTTTGAGGAACTTAATTATCTCAGACATTTCTTTATAGAAACAAGTCATTGACTAACAAATAGTATCTGAAAGAAAACAAGATTTTTCCCAAAGAACAGTACAAACACCACCATCCTTTCTACATTAGTCGATTTTCTGTTGTTGTGATAAGCCACCATGACCAAGGAAGCTTGTAGAAGAAAGAATTTATATTGGGCTTATGGTTCTAGACAGTTGCAGTCCAAAAGGGTATGGACGGTAGGTGGCAGATATGGAGTCAGGAGCTGGAAGCTGAGAGCTGAGAACTGAGAACTTGACCACATACTTGGTATTGTAAATCTCTTTAGAAAACGTGTGTTTAGGAAACTGATAGGCCCCATGGGTCGGTCTACTGCTATTATTTTCCTAAATAGACATCTAAACTTTAGTTTCATATCTCTGTACCCATAGATTAATATAGCTTTCAGAACTCACCAGAGAAATTTGTTTGTGCAGTGGACAGCAGTAAATGCAGAAATTCACAACTGTTCAAAGGGCACAGAACTAGGACTCCTCTGTGTGCTCAGCCACATATGGGACATCTGAGTCACACCTCTCCTACGGTGATTGAGAATTATTGGGGAAACCAGGGCAGAAAGATTGCAAGAGCCAAGAAGTCAGAGAGGACAAGAGTGAAGTAATTGTTTTCTAGAGAAGAATGGAGGGCTACACGCATGGGTTCATAGCAGCTGTGGTTGCCTGTATAAGATCAAGCTAGCGAACATTCTAGCATGGGGGCTGAAGGGCTTTTGCTGCAACCCTGAGAATCTATTGACAGCTAATGTTTGTGGGAGATATGGTCAGATACAACTCCTGAGAGATCAACCACTCCGTCGTGGATAACCCCTGCTCCCTGACACTTATGAGCATTATGACAGCACTAGTTAAAGTTATTGTGTGCAACATAAATAGGACTCAGTGGGCTATAAAGAAAAAAAAAAGCAAAATAAAACAATCCAAACGAAGAGAGGACATGAAGTTAGGAGTCAGGTGGAACAATTGAATATAAATACAATATATCATATCTATAAGCATGAAATTCTCAATATTAAGAATAAAAGTTTTGTGTGAATCAGGAAATGGCACAATGAAACCATCAGTTAGTGTAATTACCATGTTAATGAAAGATAAGATGCTACAGTGCAGCGCAGCTCTCTCTTCTTAAAAGGATTTGGATTTGCTCTCTTGAACTGTTGGATGGCACCCAGTATTATTTTCATGTGACAAGGGTGATTCTTAATTCTTCTACTTTTTTTTTCCTTCCTGGATTCATTGAAAAATGTCGCTTAGCTAGACTTTTTTTTTTTTTTTATGACACGACTTACAAGTATAGGAGCCAAACTTTGCCATCTTACTTCTACAGAGCACTTAATTTGCGACCTTCCATTTAGGTTTTTGAACTTAAGTGATGATTTTGTATCCTTAGAGACCCACTTCGAACTAAGCTGAATGTAATTTAAAACCTATTTATAGGATACCACACACAGACTCTCTCTCTCTCTCTCTCTCTCTCTCTCTCTCTCTCTCTCTCTCTCTCTTGTGTGTGTGCACACACACACACACACACACACACACACACACACACACAGAACCTCACTAGATTTTTGCAGAAATCATTATTTTTTAACTTGTGAACATTTTCAAGATACAGATCTAATTGTTTTCTTGATTTTATTGTTGATGCTCTGTCTTTAAGTGATATTACTTTGAAAGCATATTGGTGATTAACCTTGCACTACATATCTGTCTAAAGAACATAGAAACATTAGCTCTGTTCTTCATTGCTTTCCATGCATTCAAAGTACAAAACCTTGTATAAAACCTATTTTAAAAACTACTGCTTCCATGTGTTCCTGAGAGAAAGACAACAAAGTGTACAAATTCTGTACCTCACAAAATAGAACGAAATGGAGCTGCACAATATGTTTAATTATATGCAAAGGCACACCATTTTTGTATTTTCCCCTTTTTAGCCATGGATAGTGTCTATCGATTGCACAAGGTTTCCCACGTGGGTAATGTATTTGAAAAAGCCACAAGACTAAAAATAGGGACTGACTTACAAGATAATAAAATCCTCATTTGCAAACATTTGAAAAATAAATGGCAGAGACATAAAAAAAAGACGATAAAAGCAATCCCACGCACTGTGTGAGTTTTATTCCCAATTTAATGGCTTACAGTTATAATTACAAGGTCTTACATTCATTCATTGCAGATCACAGTCCCTGTGAAAGGTAGCTTTGTCTAGACCTTTGACCTGTTCTTTTAAAGTTTAACTGTGTGCACTTATGATCTGACTTTGTTACCATGCAGGGGACATTGGAATTGGTTTCTTTAAGACATGCTCATTAATGATTTACTGGGAGACTTAATCAGGGAAGAGCGAACAGAGAAGCAGCAGAACAATAAAAACACACTCATGAAAATGACATTTGAATTAAGCTTCCCCTGCAAATGGCCCTACCATGAAACAGAGACTCCGGGAATATTCATTACATAAATTTAAATTTGTATTATGAAAAATACCATACACTCTCACACAGAAAGAAATAAATTGCTTTCCCTATTTATGGATATAATGCAGGGTTCTTATCAGATGAGAGAATCCTGTATAACCAAGCTTTTAATTCAGAATAGCATCTAATGCTACATGAACGTTGAAACTTAATGTCTCAGAACTGTCTTTTACAGCCATTTTAATCCACATGGATTACAAAGACATTCGTCTGAAAATGTATTTTGAAAAGCTCCACTACTACCAAGAGACTGTTTTCACAGCAGGAATTCTAAGAAAAATACCCCAACTTCTTCATGCAAGAAGACCCTGACTGATGAGCTTCCTATTGGGGAATTAATGACAATCTTTTGGCATATTTAAGCCTGAGACCAAGAGAAGTGTACCCACTGGCTACATGTAATGATTTTTGTAAGAGAGGGACTAATGAAGAAAATATGTAAAATACCTGACGAGTTCTCCTTTACAACTCTGAAGGTCATTAGAAAAGAAAGGCTCACAGGCTGTCCCAGCCACAAGCTAATGAGACATGACAGTCGAAAGCGCTGTTGTAACTTTGATGGGATCTCGGAACAGAAAAAGAACATTATGTAAAACCTAAAATGTCTGAATAATGTATGGGCTTTATTAAAATAATATGTCAATACTGGGACATTAATTCTAATGTATTATCCTAACATAAGCTGTAAACAGCAGGCGACAGTGGGTGAAGAATATATGGGAAAAATCTCTGTACTGTGGCAGTCTTTCTGTACTTCGAAAATAATTTTAAAAATTAATTTTTTTTCCTTTTATTGAAAATAGAATTTTTTCTTACATCATAAATCCTGGTTTCAGTATCTTCTCTCTATTCCTTCCAGATCCTCCTTACCTCCCATTCCTCTAAATCTGCTGCCTTTCTATCTTTCATTATTTCATTGTCTTTAGTAATGAGTTGGCCAACCTACAGTCTTGGCAACAGTCCAGATTATTTAGGGACCACCCCATGGGACCCCTTTGGCCAACCACTTAATTCAATATAAACCAGTACTGCTACAGGAAGCTGCATTTGGTGACAAGAGATTTATAATTGGGGTTCTATGTAATCCATTATCTGGCGATCTCAGTTACATTGCCTTCATATATATATATATATGTGTGTGTGTGTGTGTGTGTGTGTGTGTGTGTGTGTGCGCGTGTGCACGCATGCGCACACGCACACATATGCACACACACATACTGTTTATGTAAGGGAAACCCACATCTATGCATATGTATATGAAGGCAATCTAAACGAGATATGTGTGTGTAAGGTTCTACTGTATTTGGCTTCCATATGACCCCTCAAATGCCCTTCAATTTTAGCTGTCTCTTCCCATACTCCCTCCCTTTCCCCCTCTTTTCTTACTAGCCCTACTTAACCTTCATATTACCATCTGCCCATAACTATCTTTTCCCCTTTCCTATGGAGATGTATCTGTCATCCCCTAGTTTCTTATTCTACACTTAACGTCTGTGGTTATATTGCATACAGCTTGGTTATCATGGACTTAACAGCTCGTGTCCACATGTTAAGTAGATACATGACCCATTGGCCTGGGTTACCTCACTCAGAATTTTTTCTAGTTCTATCCATTTCCCTGTGAATTTCATTTTTTAACAGCTGGGTAATATTTCATTGTGCAAATACACCTCATTTTCTTTTCCCATTCTTCTGTCGAGGGGCATCTGTGTTGTTTCCAGTTTCTGGCTAGTATGAATAGAGCAGCAATGAACACTGGTAAGCAAGTATCTCTGTGGGAGGATGAAGTGCCCTTTGGGTACACGCCCATGAATGGTATTGCTGGGGCTTTAGATTGATTCCTATCTTCCTGACGAACAGCTACACTGACTTCCATAGTGGCTGTATATGCTTGCACTCCCATGAGCAATAGATGTGGGTTTTCCATAAGTCCTCACTATCCTAAGTTGTCACTTATTTCATTGATCTTAGCCATCCTGACAGGTATAAGATAAAATCTCAAAATACTTTTGATTTTCTCTTCTCTGATGGCTAAGGATGTTGAATATTTTCTGAAGCGTTTCTCAGCTATTTGAATTTCCTCTTAGGAGAATTTTGTTTAGGTCTCTACTCCATTTTTAGTTGGGTTATTTGTTTTCTTGATAGTAATTTATGAATTCTTTCTATATTTTGGAAAATAGCCCTCGATCTGATGTAGAGTTTATAAAAAAAAAAAATCTTTTCCCATTCAGTAGACTACAGCTTTGTCCAGATGATGGTGTCTTTTGCCACTAGAAGCTTTTCATTTCTGTAAAGTTACAATAATTAATTGTTGATCTTAGTGCTTGTGCTAATGGTTTTATTTTTAAAAAATATCTTTTTCTATGGCAATGAGTTCAAAGGTATTTTCTACTTTCTCCTCCATTAGATTCAGTGTTTTATGTTGAGGTTTTTGATTCATTTGGAGTTGAGTTTTGTGCAGGGTGATAATCCTATTTGGAATTTTTATTTATTTATTTATTTATTTTAGCTTTTTGAGACACAGTTTCTTTGTAGCTTTGGAGCCTGTCTTGGAACTAGCTCTTGTAGACCAGGCTGGCCTCGAACTCACGGAGATCCACCCTCTGCCTCCGGAGTGCTGGGATTAAAAGCGTACACCACCACTGCCTGCCACTATTTGATTTTTTTTTTTAACCTGAAGTTATCCAGTTTGTACCAGCTAA
>NW_004949126.1:488174-494242 GCF_000317375.1 Microtus ochrogaster | reverse complement strand
TTTTTTTTTTAACCTGAAGTTATCCAGTTTGTACCAGCCTAAATTGTTGAAAATGTTGTCTTTTTTTTCGCAGTATTTTTTTCCTGGAATCTTTATCAGTAATCTGGTGTCATTGGCTGTGTGAATTTATGTCTGAATCTTCAATTTGTGTCTATTAATCAATCTGTTTGTTTTGTGCCAAAACCATCTTGTTTTTAATCACTAAGACTCTGTAAAATAATTTGAGGTCTGGTATAGCGATTCCTCTAGCAAATGTTTTATCACTCAGAATTGTTTTAGCTATCCTGTTTTTTGTTATTGATGGTTGGTTTTTCTGTGTGTGTCTTCCCCTGTGTGTTTCCATCTTATGCTAAAAATTGTCCTTTCAAGATCTTTGAAGAATTTTGTGGGAATTTAAAAAGGGTTGGGTTAAATCTGTAGTTTGCTTTTGGTAGGATGGCCATTTTTGATACATTAATCCTGCGAACCCATGAGCATGGAAAATCTTTAGATGTATTGATATCCTCTTCAATTTCTTTCTTCAGCCTTTTAAAGTTTTCTTCATACATATCTTCCACTTGTTTGGTTAGGTTTACCTTGAAGTAGTATATATTATTGGAGGCTATTTTGAAAGGTCTTATTTCCTTGATTTTTTTTCTCAGTCTACTTGTCGTTTATATATAGGAGGCCTAGTGGTGTCTGTGAGTTAATATTGCATCTGGCTACTTGCTGAAAGTGTTTATCAGCTGTAGGGGTTTTCTGGTGGAATGTTTAGGGTCACATCATCTGCAAAGAGAGATACTATGCTTTCTCTTGTTCCTGTTGATGTTGGGTACTGAGATAAAAGGTGTGTGTGTTGTGGGGGGCAAATTAGAAGGAGAAGATCTGTGTGATCTCTTGGAGATGGAGGCAGAGAAAAGGGGCTATACCAGGTGATTTGCTACAGAGCAGGGCATTAGACCTGGTGGTGCTGTGGGAGAGGTAAAGATCTGTAGCCAGCCTCTCAGCTTTTCTGGCTGGAGCCAGATTGATGACGTTTTAAATTGGTGATCCTAGTTAAGATGTTGGTAAACACAGATATTCCTAGACATTCATTGATGATGGGAGGATAACCTGGCGTAGCATTTCTGTTGAATAAGCTGACAGTACTTCAAAACAAAAGCTTGTTTTTATGCAGTAATCCCATTATTAGCAACTTCCCTCTTCCACATGTTTCACCACACAGAATTCTTTTAGCTCTGAGCATTACACCTAGAATTTTATGTATGTTAGACAAGAACTCTGCTAACTTAGTTACATCTTCAGTGCCCCCTATCTCCCTTTGGCCCCCAATACTTCCTACTCTGGCTTTGAACTCACAACAATCTTCTGCCTCAACTTTCTCAGTGCCAAAATTATAGGCATGAATAAGCATGAACTACTTAACTCCTTAAGTCCACGTTATGAATATATATATTTAGTAGGGTGAATGTTTGTATAAGGATGCTACCAGCTGGGACTGGTGGGATCACTCAGTGGGTAAGGGGCTCATCATCAACCCTAACAACCTGAACTAGATTTTCTGAATTCATATGGTAGAGAGAACTGATGCTTGCTAGTACTCTCTGACTGTGACACACACACACACACACACACACACACACACACACACACACACACACACACAAAAAAAAAAATAACTAAAAATAAATAAGTAAATATTAAAACTTTATCACCTGGTGAGTATTTATCATTCTTAATTGCTACTCTTTTGGTGCAATCTTTATAATAATTATTTTAGGTTTAGTGGGCAGTGTTCTGTTTCAACTGGGGTTCTTGGATATCTTTTATCACTTTCTCTGAGAGCTGAGAGTTCCTTCATGAGACTTGCCCAGGCCTATGGAAGCTAGTGTGTCAACGGACTAATAAAAGATCTTCCCAGAAGGTTTTCATCTCCTGACCTTCTAGCAAGCTGCTGTTGAGTGACTATTGGGCATGAAAGTTTAAATCCCTGGCTTCCTCACATGGCTGCCATGCCCCCAAGGCGTACTTTTCAGTTCCTTGGTTGCATCAAGTCCAAGGCTGCCTATGGGGAACTCATGCTTGTGACCACGTTTGCTCTTGACTTCCTCCTTTCTCTCTGACTTGCTCTTTCCGTTTCTCTACCTACCCTCTCTAAGATTTTTTTCTTGGATAATTTACTCGTTGTCATTTCCACCTCATCGGCTGCTTCTGGGGAACCAGACCTCCTATGCTATTACCACTCATGTGTTCTTTATTGTTACACTGCTGCTTTTAATAGACATCACACAAGAAAATAAAAATTGGTCAGCTTACAGGAGTCAGTATACATGGATCTTTATAATAATGTATGTTTTATTACCTGGTACAATAAGTTACAGAATTTGACTTTGACTTTGTCAAAAGTAATGCCAAATTCTCATAAATGATGACATGGTAGGACTATTCAAACTAGGATATTGGCTTCTTTTCTCCAGTCACTTAGGCAGTGTGCCCAAGGCCAAATCCATGGGGATTGTCCTTGTCTTTCTTGCAGTTCCTTGCCAGATATAATTTGTTTTATATGCCATTGTTCATTCAAACAAGTTTAAAACATTCAGTACCAACAAGTACCAACCAAACCCAACAGATGATAGTGTTCTAGGCTAAGTCCCAGACACTCCCATTTCCTGTCTGTAGAAGATGTTTAAATAACAGGAATCAATTCTGTGAATGACTTTTGAACTGCTTCTGATTCCTCAGTTCCAGTAATTATAACCTGAAAGTATGAGATGAGATTGGATCTTAGAGAAGACACTGGTCTAGAGAAAGTTTGGTGAACTCTGCTGATGTTGTTTTACCTATTCCAACCAGCTTTGTCATAATGATAGAATGCATGCTAGCACAAGAATGTGCTGCTCATAAAATATGTTTGACACTAGGTCAAATGCATAGTTAATATATTTCTAGTCCACAGGAAATTTGTCTTCCTTAGAATTTTATTTTTGGTGTTTTGTAGTTATGGTACAAACTGACACATGCACAAATCATACACCATATGACTTATTGATAACTCCTACTTGTTTATTCAAAAGAAATATTTGGAAAATGTAAAACCACTGAAGGTTTACGACTTTTAATAAATCTACAATTACCCTATGAGGAATTGGTCCTGAACATCACCCTTCAACCATGACACTCTTCCTAAGGGCATTCCTCTTCCCAGCTAGAGACAGTGAATATTATGACCTTTACGCACAGATATTCCTCTATAGAACTGTGTATCAATGGATTCATTTACTACAATATTGTTTTAAGTCTAGCTTTTCCTTAACTTTAATGCTTGGGAGATTCTTCTATGCTATTGAGTGCAACAGAAATTCATTTCTTTTTACTGTTGATGAGTTGTCCAGTGAAATAATATACCAACATTTATTTATGAAATGCTAATGTTCATAAGCATTTGAGTTGTCTATGGGTTTTGGTTCTTGTAAATAAAGCTGATACAAACATTCTTGGTCAAGGGATCATAGATGTATGTTTTCATTTCTCTTGGGCAAGTACGTAGGGGTGCAATTGCTAGGTCATAATGTAAGGGTATGCTTAACTTCATTAGAACTGCCAAATCTTTTAACAAGTGGTTTGTACCTATTTACATTCCAGCCAGCAGTGTGGGAGGCTTTTGATTGCTCTCCAGCGTAAGATTCTGTCTGACATTTGATTTTAGCAACTTTCATCCTTGCATTCACTGTGGTTTTCATTTGCATTTCATTGATAACAAATGAAGCCAAATAAAATGCTTTTTAGCCATGCATATTTTACTTTTGGAACGCAAGTTGTGCATCCCTAATCTGAGAACTCATAATCTAATTTACATAGCAATGTCTGCAGGACAGGAAAGCTGGAAGCAACTGCTGAAGCACGGTGCATATGTGTGTATTTGACAGCCACTGGATTAATGCAGGAGCGAAAGGACAAATGAACAGCCACACTACAGTTCTTGTAGGGATCCTATTGCGAGGTATACCATTTTCCAGCTTTGGCCTGAAAAGGACATCTCTCTCCAAAAATATCCTTTTCTTGCTTGTAGGAAAATACAGGCCAAATGGTGCTTTCTGATGTTCTAGTTCCTCTCGTGTCTTCAGATTTAAGCAACCATTATCCCACTTTGGAACATTTTAGGATGGCACGTCCTTAGCACCTTCAAAACCAAACACCGGATGCAGTCTGCCATGCTGCTTCTGCAGACCCCGTCTCTTCTCTATAAACAAAACCTGCTTGTGTGTAGAAGAAGCGTTCAAAACCATCTTCTGTCGAAAGCCCCATCCTGTTCCGAAGTCCTTGAGTTTCTTTAACTTTTGATATGTTTATTTCATCTAAGATTTTTCTTTAACATGTCAGTAAGTGCCAGTTAATGAATACAAATTGTCTCATAGTATTCACTTTGACCTTCCTGTATATGTGTGTGTGTGTGTGTGTGTGTGTGAACTCTGCTCCAGCCTTCCTCCATTCACCTTCCCTACTCATCTTCCCTTAAAGTGCTCAGCCAACTGCAGACTTTGGAGTTGGGCTCCTTCCTTCTTATCATTGACTCACACTTTCACTAAATTTTGCTAGTGCCTGTCTTTGTTTCTTCTTAACAACTTAGATAACTTGTGGGGAACAATTTACCTTACTTATATTTAAGGGAATTTTTTGCTGGGTGAGGCCACTTGTTCCTTTCCCAACCATGGAGACTACCAAAATAATCACACAGAAATTTGTATCAATTGCAATACTGTTTGTCCAATAGCTTAAGCATATTTCTGGCTAACTCTTGCATCCTAAACTAACCCATCTCCATTAATCTGTGTATTGCCATGTGGCTGTGGCTTATCTGGTATAGGGGCCGAGAAATGCAGGCCCATATTCCACATTGTTTGGCGGTCAGAGAATCTGAGCAATTTACAGGCACAATTTGCCTCTTTCACACAGGAGGTGGTCGCCTGGCTCTTTTAAAGTAAAACAAACTTGGTGCCATCCTGAGGTGCCAGGATATGCTAATGTAATTCTGTTCCTTCTATTGGAACTACGAGGACGTTTTGGAAAGAGGTATTTTCAGTCTACGTGACCAAGTGGAAGTAAAATATTACTAGTGTCATCTCAGCTACCTAGGCAACTTGTTAACAAAGCTTTCTGTTACCTTTTCCCCCCAGTTTACGTTGATATAAAAACTGTTTAAAAAAATAAGCATGTGTAATTTTGGGATCTAAATAATCCCTAAAACTCCCTCCTAATACTGTGGTGTAAATTGTGTCTTTATTTTTCCCATGCCTCTACACAGGTAAAAAGTTTTTTTTTTGGGGGGGGGCTGATCTCCAACAGCTTGGTAAAATACTGTCCCAGGCACATTTGCCTCCTGGTGACTACATGGCTTCTCTTGGACTCTGGTTGTGCATATCCATTTCATGCAGCATAACATCAATCAGTCCAGGAAAAAAAGCAATTTTTCCAAAATGGCTAACCAACTCCATAAAGAGTCTCTTTGGTGCCCTTCATCCTATTAAAAAAGATTGGTGCTGCTAGGAGCAGATGTGTCTCATTGTCATAAAAAGTACTAAGTTCTTAAAACATTTTAAATGCCTTATTCTGTTAGTCTTTGAGAGGTTTGAAAAATAACTATTCATCTGAAATGTATCTCTGTATATCTAGAAAACCAACTAACACACACACACACACATATACATATAACAATTTAGCTTAAATTTTTGTCAGTAAACAAAAATTCATGTAAAGTATTGATCTTTATATCATATCCCCCTTTAAATGTAACCAAATATTTGTAAACAATATTTGTGAATGTAGGCATAGTTCTCTTCAAACTGCTTCCTGATCTTTGTTGGGCCAAACAAATTTTGGGGGTATTCATGGTGACCTTTCAGGGGGTCATGGTTTATCAAACCACATTAGTCTGGAAGGAATCTACAGGTTCTCATCCTCTTTGGAAACAAAAGAAGAACCTCTTTTTAAAAACAACATATACTTAGACCTAAATTTTGAAGTCAAGATACCTTTAAAATATGGTTTAGCTTAGCAGCCCATACAATGAAATGTCTCTCTGTAGCTAGCTC
>NW_004949126.1:487108-488074 GCF_000317375.1 Microtus ochrogaster | reverse complement strand
GGGGGGGCTGATCTCCAACAGCTTGGTAAAATACTGTCCCAGGCACATTTGCCTCCTGGTGACTACATGGCTTCTCTTGGACTCTGTCTTCTTTCTCCCAGAAAGCTCTATTCTGCCTTGCACAGGTCCAAAACAGCTTCTTTATTAACTAATAAAACATATGTATAGCATACAGAGCAGAATCCCACATCAACTCCCCTTTTCTGTCTAAATAAAAAGAAAGGCTTTAATTTTAACATAGTAAAATTACATATAACAAAACAGGCAACAAGCAAGAATTATTGTTACTGTATTTATATCTACTTTATGTTTTATCATAACTAAGGAAAACTGTAACTATAACTATATATTTTTCAACTCTATTGAAGACTCCATAAGAATGTAATATTACCTAAGTAAACAGGAAGTGCATTATAAGCAACTTCCAAAACTCTAGAATTGACAGAGACATCTCGCTGTCTGAACAGTCATCCAAAGTTCTTCTATAACGTTGCAGGCACCCATCTTTAGCCTATTGGCCTATAGTATCTGGAAGACTTTTCCATGAAGCAGGAATTTCAAAGACAGTTTCACTTCATCTTTACTGGCAGTTTGTCAGTCACTTTCTTCTGTGTTCTGCATAATGTCTGGCAGACTTTTTCATGGAGCAGGAACCATGAAAGATTATCTCACCTTCTTTAGGCAATTTTAGCAGTAGTTTTTCTAGGGTTGTGCATATCCATTTCATGCAGCATAACATCAATCAGTCCAGGAAAAAAAAGCAATTTTTCCAAAATGGCTAACCAACTCCATAAAGAGTCTCTTTGGTGCCCTTCATCCTATTAAAAAAGATTGGTGCTGCCAGGAGCAGATGTGTCTCATTGTCATAAAAAGTCCTAAGTTCTTAAAACATTTTAAATGCCTTATTCTGTTAGTCTTTGAGAGGTTTGAAAAATAACTATTCATCTGAAATGTATCTCTGCACAT
>NW_004949126.1:483901-486343 GCF_000317375.1 Microtus ochrogaster | reverse complement strand
CTCTCCCCATCCCTGTCCAGTTCAAAGAGCAGTCAGGGTTCCCTGCCCTGTGGAAAGTCCAAGGTCCTCCCCCCTCCATCCAGGTCTAGGAAGGTGAACATCCATACTGGCTAGGCTCCCACAAAGCCAGAACATGAAGTAGGGTCAAAACCCCATGTCATTGTCCTTGGCTTCTCATCAGCCCTCATTGTCCACCATGTTCAGAGAGTCTGTTTTTATCCCATGTTTTTTCAGTCACAGTCCAGCTGGCCTTGGTGAGCTCCTTATTAGGATCAGCCCCACTGTCTCAGTGGGTGGGTGCACCCCTCGTGGTCCTGACTTACCTCTTTTTATAACTATCTATATTCTTTTTTTTCTCTCTCCCACGGTTGAGTAGGTTTATTCAACATCATGACCCATTTAGAGGCCTTTTCAATCTCTATTTTGTATCTCCTTTACTGACCAGGCCCACTTTATTTTTTAATGCTTAATTGGCATGACTAGAAATAACTCTGCAGTCCTGCTTCTTGCTCTTTCCAGTCCAACATGGTGGAGACATGTTCACTGTCACTGAGAGCCATAAACATTGCCCCATTTTAGGCAAACTGTGGGTCTGTGTTGCCATTAAGCAATTGTAGTACTCTACTCACAAACCCCATTTAAATACTCTGTAGTTGGACTTCCCAAAAGAGTCAAAGCCATTTGAGCTGGAAATCCAAGTTAATACTGTTTTTGAAGAACTCATGCAGCTTTTATTGCACCTCTCTTAAAGGAGCCACAAGAGCCCACCCCCCCAAAAAAATTGTGACTACCAAGAAACTGCTCTAAACTGTTTATTTTGTGTCTAGAATTTCTTTTCAAGCTCTCTTCAGTTTTTAAGTGGATTTAGTTGGTCACGTTGGAGCCAACTTGTTGGATGAGGCCGCTTGTTCATTTCCTGGATGCATAGACTCCTGAAATAATCACACAATAATCTGTAGCAATTGCAATACTGTTTGGCCAATAGTTTAAGCGTATTTCTGGCTTACTCTTATATCATAAACTAACCCATCTTCTTTAATCTGTATATTACCACGTGGCTTGACTAACTGGGTAAAGTTCTGTCCCTGGCATGTCTGTCTCTTACGGGTGGCTACATGACTTCTCTTTGACTCCGCCCTTTTTCTCCCAGCATTCAGTTTAGTTTTCCTTGCCTAGATCTATTCTGCCTTGTACAGGCCCAAAGCAGCTTCCTTATTAAACCAATGGTAATAAAACATATTCACAGCAAACAGAGGGGAATCCCACATCAATCTATGAGATCAATTTTAAAGATCTTTGCAAATCTGAAGCACCTGTGGTTAACATAGCTTTAAATGTGGCATTCTATTTAGTCAATACCAGTACAATTCAACTTTTAGTAGCCTGGCATTCTGAACTAATGCCTGTAAAGATGCTTTCTGTTCTAGTTAGTAATAACCAGGATTACCAGCAGATTTATTTCATACTAAGTTTTCTATATAACTTTAAGTTCTATAAATATTTCTCATTTCTTTAAGGTCTGTTGCTTTGCAATTCCCAATATCCAGGGCATTTGTTATTGTTACAGATCACCTAGATGATTGCTTTGTCTATAGAACTACTCCTAAAGGTAATAAACTTGGAACAATTTTGACAACACAAACACATTCACTACTCAGTTTATTTTATTTGATTTTTTTTGAGAATTTCATGTTTGAGTTCTGTATTTTCATCATTTCTACATCCTCTATTTTGCCTCTCCAACTTCTTTAAAACCTGGCTTCTACCAACTATCTCTACAAATTAATTCAATTTCAGAATAAGATGTTCTAAGAGCAGAGATACAAATACAGACAAAAATGAAGATATTAATTTTAACCCAAAATGATCAAAAAAAAAGAGCTTATATTTAACCTATGATGTAAAGGAGAGCCAACATTTAATTAAGTCCCAAGTTAGGGAAAAAATAAAATAAAAAAGTAAAAAATTTTTGTACATTTTCACAGGACACCATGGTTGCTGCTGTCTCTTGTTTTCAGAGTATGTAAAAATATAGCAAAAGGAAGCATGATTAGGTTATAGTTTATGGAGAGCCCTGACCAAGACTTGTTCATAAGTTAAGATGCTATGCTGTTGTCTTCAGAGAATCAACAGATATCCAGAGGAAAACCAAATTAGTTCTCACTTTTCAGATTACAGTTTTCAAGGGATAAAATTCTATCCTGTTTTCTCAGGATTTCCAGGTAGGCCTGAATATTAATTGAGTATAAATCAGATTAATAGAAGAGAGGTGCATAAGTTGTTAAGTGTGTGTGGGAGCTCCACAGGAAGTGAAGTTCTAGAGAAATAATTAGAGTCAAATAGTAATTTTTTTTTTTTTGTTTTTTTTCGAGACAGGGTTTCTCTGTGGTTTTGGAGCCTGTCCTGGAACTAGCTCTTGTAGACCAGGCTGGTCTCGAACTC
>NW_004949126.1:466129-483031 GCF_000317375.1 Microtus ochrogaster | reverse complement strand
AAAGAAAGAAATTTCAAATTTAATATTTAACTTTTGCAATAGAAAGATTAAAATAGTTATTTTAGAAACATTTAACCTAATGTGAAGGGAAATGTAGACAGGATATTCCAGGTATTCAAGTATGATCCTCTGTTTATTCTGTCTGCAACATAAAAATTTACCTATGAAATTATAAGAAAAAGAAGTCACATGAAGAGATGCTTAAGCTCCCATGAAATTGCCTTTCCAATCAATGTGATGTTTCTTAAGTACAGGGAGGGGTAAGGCAGCAAAACAGGTTTGCAATAGTGAGGATGAATAAAGTTTAAAAGGTTTTGCATTGAGATTAAATTAAAACCTGTCTATAAGGAAAACAGATACCTGGAATTACAATAACTCATCTCTAAGTTATTATTTGAAGACACTGGCTTAGTTAGGGTTACTCTTGCTTTGTTGAAACACCATGACCAAAGCAACTTAGGGAAGAAAGGGTTAAGTTGGCTTACACTTCCGTATCACTATTTATTATCAGAGGAAAGCGGGGTGGGAAATCAAACAAGGCAGGAACCTGGAGGTAGGAGCTGATGCCGAGGCCATGGAGGTATGCTTTTCATTAATGTGCTTCCCATGAAGGTTCAACCTGCTTTCTTATAGAACCAGGACCACCTGCACAGGAATGCTACCGCCTACAATGATCTGGGTCCTCCCACCTCAATCTTCAATTAAGAAAATATTCCACAGACTTGTCTACAGCTTTGTCTTAGGGAAGCATATTCTCAATTGGGGTGTCCTCATCTGATGACTCTAGTTAGCGTCAAGTTGACATAAAACTAGCCAGGGTGACAACATTCCTGAACATTTACAGAGCTGTAAATGTGTAAACCATAGGTATGAAGTTTATGTAACTGTAAACACAAATTTGAGAATCACAAACTTTTAAATTTTTGCTCTAAAAATTATCATGCTTTATCAAAAGCTAAACATTTTAAGACACATTTTTCCCCCCTTCAACAAAGTTCACCCAATTCTTCATGTGACTTTCTTATCTTCTTTTCTGTCTTCTGTTTTCTTCCTTCATGGATGTTTTAGTATTAGTTGTGTGCTAGAAACTATTTCAAAGGCTATTCCTGTAAAGGGTGGTGATATGAAGATAATTCTAATAAACACATAATCAAATCAGTGTTAAAGGAGGCTGGGGAGATGGCTCGATGGGGAAGAGTGGTTGTTGTGCAAGCATGAAGGCATGAGTTCGAGTCCCCAGCAGTCATAAAATAAAACAGACATAGCTCCATGTGCACAAGAATCTTCATATACTGTGTGTTAGAAAGGGAATGTGGGGACAGGATAATTCCTGAAGCTTGCTGGTTAATGAGGGACCCCGAGTCAAGAGACTAAGACAGGATGATGAAGCAAGTCTCCTGACCTCTTCCTCTGGTCTCCACATACTCCTACATGGGAATACATATTTTCATACACACAAGTGCTCACATTCCACACATAAACATACCATGCAAATA
Organism: Microtus ochrogaster; assembly: GCF_000317375.1. Lineage (NCBI taxonomy): Eukaryota > Metazoa > Chordata > Mammalia > Rodentia > Cricetidae > Microtus > Microtus ochrogaster. The sequence continues at coordinate 481,535 of NW_004949126.1, read as the reverse complement.
CATCATACACAATTTAAATTTTACTAAAGGTAAAACAAAACAAAGAGCAGTAGCAAATATTAATAGTATAGAGAAACAATTAAACTCTTGCCTTAAGGGACATTATCTAGTATAGATAGGCAAGAAGACCTAATGCCCCGCTATAAACACTAGGAAGAACAATTACAACAGCTGTAGGAATTTGGGGAACTCGTAAAAGAAAAATTTATTCTCTAAAAAGAGGCTGCCCTGATTGAGCTGTGTTACATCTGACATTTGGAAAAAGGTGCCCCCACTTGAACTGAGTGGAAAGAATTAGATCACACAGGCCAACTGAGAGAGGGAGTGAGTTTTCATGAAAGCATACAAATGTAAGGTGACATGATTATGTCAACATCAAACACTGTCAGCATGACTTGATACAGGATGCTGATGGATTATCAGAGTGGAGGTTAGGGAGTCTGAAGGGGAATATAGGAAAGTCACTGCTTCCTGCTGAAACACAGTTTGCTGACTTCTCGTCACACTCAGTGTCCCCATTTCCCAGTGTGGCATCTACACATTACAAGTTGTTTTGTAGCCATTCTCTGCCTGCCACTGAGATGCCTCTTACTCCCTAGAGCTACCTCCTGGTTTCAACCTTCCTGTCTGACTCTTATGCAGTCGATATAATTTTAATATTCTATCGATGTCGAAGGCCACATGTAATAAATTCCTTTTATTTTGTCTTTTTGTTTCTTCATGCTATAATTTCCGTTTTCCTTATCTGTGAAGCCCTTTGCATGCATGGGATCATAGTACACAGCACACGACTATATCGTTGACAATTTTCCGTGGGTCTTGGGACACAAAACCTGTTTCCAGCTTCCCACAAAACCTGCAGACCCTGCATGAGAATTCACCATAGCAGAGGCATGCTTTTCTCACTAGTCTAGTCTGATCTCATTTCCTCATGACACTTCCACTGTTCCCTAGAGGAGAGAAGGGCAGGTTTTCTCTTGTTTCCTACAGCAAAGATTTACTTCGGTAAGATGTCGTAGGAGGGGCGAAACTTCACTTTGATTATTTGAGGGAAGCAAATGGACTAGAGAATTACGTTGACCAAAGACAAGTAGGCAAAAAAGCATACAAATTTTATTTAAGTTTGTGTTACACAACTTTTTTCAATAGAGAGGGAAGTACCAAAGATGTGACAAAACCCTCAAAGCCTTGCTTTCGAGAGGACAAAGAAGAGCCACTGTGGGAAACTGATTGCAGAGAGACCAAAGGGTTTGGGATTATTTTAATAAGCTCTGTGGAGAAGTTTCTTCCAGAGACTTTGTTGAGGAGTCTTTCTCTTCCCCTGGTACAGGAAAAACATGTTTCACAGGGGAAGCTTTATCTGCCGCTCACAGGAAGAACACGTGAGATTAAAAAGCCGCTCTTGCATCTGCTACTTTTTAAGTTCCTTCAGCTCAAATTAATCCTTAAACTTGAGTGGTAAGATTGGGGGTGCGGAAGCACATTCTGTCACCTTTTGTGGGTGTTTTTGTTTAGCCCTGGATTAGGTGAATCTTAACAGTCGATTTGACCAGATTTGGCCTTCTTTGATTTGGGGGAAGTTTAAAGTATTTACAAAATCCTTCTTTTAGTAAAGCCTTTTTTATCTAAATCTGCAATCTGATTGTAGTATAAAAACATTATCCTATGCTTTAATATGCGGCTATTGAGTTTTTCTTTACTTTTATCTTCTTCTGCTCCAGTCTCGACACAACTCAAGACTAAAGAACACATTTAATAGAAAAGGGACAGGTTTAGAAAAATGAACTACAAAGAAGAAAGCAAGAGTCACGTTGTTCTCACAGTGTCAGCCTGCTGTGCGCACAAGGCTGCGATGCGGGAAGGGATGAAGCAAGGCTTCGGGGTCTTGATCTTGTGACAGCGGAGCTAGAAGTTAGCAGGGAAGGCTGGCACAGCGCTTTAGCAGGGGTCCTGTCAAGAAGGGCAAAAAGTATGAGTATTACTACTGCAAAATAGAACAAAAAAAAAAGTCAGTCTCAAAAGGAAACACTGAAGATAACAAAGAGAGCAGTGTAAGGTTACAATATATATACGATAGCATGCCAAGGACCAACCTCAAGGCAGCATTTATATGCTGACTTGGTCCCTGCCTGTTTACTCCTCTTTGTTTCTTCTAAGAAATAGGATGCAGGATAGAATTATTAGAAGGAATGGCATTCCTTAACTACATACAGTCGTGTGAAAGGTATGCTTTGGTAACTTGGGATTCTATTTGTGTGTTTTTTCTTCTGTGAAGAATACATATTTACAAGTTTTAGGTTAGATTTAGACCATACCAAAATAATCACAGAGAATGAAAACAAATCACATACATTTTGAGTCTAAAATCCCTCGCAGTTTATCAATGTCAAAAAGATATTAAAGATTCATGTAGAGAAGGTCCAATGATGATCACTAGGTAATGAAACACTGAATTTGCTTGTAAGCAGGGCACTTAGGGGATTTTGTCTACATGGAGATTTGGATGTATGTCGATTCTGAATCAGTAGCTGCCCAGGTTATGTTTAATAGCTTGTCTACATATTCTATTTTAACATAGACAGTTATTCATCATGGCCATTATAATGGCCATATTTGTTGTTTTTTACAAATCTTGTTATTTATCATTTGTTTTAATTCTCCCATTTATTGTCATGGGACCCCAGTGTATCATTGACTTTTGCTTTTAGTTCTGTTGGACTTTGTTTGCTGTCCTCTCTCAATGTTACATGGTAGGTAGTTCCTAAAACTTAGGCATTTATTTAGTATCTCGGGAAATTTTCCCAGGCCATCTTCTCTGCCGGATGTCTCTGTTTGCTTACATTATGCATATAACTGTTAGAAACATATTGGAATGCACAGGTCAGCTCCTGGAAGAATTAAGAATTGCAGATTTACACACAGAAGTTTATTAGGTATGTCAGAGCCCAGTCAGGTGAAAAGGCTAGAAACAAAGAGGCAAATATTATCAAAAGTCTAGACTCATGCCAAGAATCTCAGGACAAACAAAACAAAAAGAAAACTGGGTTAAAATGTTCCGGTCTGTTTCTTCGAACAGGTTTTGTGGGATAGTCCTTCCTTTTGTGCATAAGCCACCGTGGGTGTAAGGGGGCATTAAAATGACCTTAGGTGAGATCGTCATCCATCTCAGTAGGAACCGAGAGGAATGAGTCAGGCTGAAGCAGACAGAAAGCTATCTCAATGTTACCAGAGAGAATTCTGCGATTCTTGCGATTTCTTTTCTCTCATTTCTGTCTTCTTGGATGCGTTAATTATTTTACTGCACACCAAGTGCATGTTGGATCAGCCAGGGACCAATCTGATTTCACATTGTCTTCTCCTCTACTGTCCATTTGCACCATTGTCTTTGTTTCTCTTCATTTTTTCTTTTTATATCTGTTTATCCACGTGCTTTTCTGTTCAGCCTATCCTTAGGTGCTAATTTCAAGTTGTAAAATGTATCCAAGTACAAATTCATCTCCTCCCTTGTGGAACTGGCATAGGTACATCGTATTCACACCTTGTAGTTAGATCTCAAGGAGAGCAGTGGTCCTCACTTTGTGGGCAAGGTTTCCACCATTTTAATTACCTACAGCGAACCACCAGACATAGAGAATTGAAAAGTTTTAAATATTTCCCTGGTTTTGCTTTTTCATAGCACAGCTCACTCTAGGCACAGCAAGATTAGATCTTACATTCTACTTCAAATTACATGCCATCAGAATCACTCTGTGTCCACCACATCCATGTTGCATTGCTATACATCTGTTAGTTACTTATAGACACTTTTGTGGGGTTGACTATTGTGTGCAGTATCACAGTGTTTCTCTTCGTGAACTCTTTTATGGTAATGATAACATCACTGAAGCACACTAATTGTGACAACAGTGATTTGGACTGCCAAAGGGTACAGTAAAGGACTCCCCTTTAAGTAAAAACGTGGCTGTTCTTCAACTAGCAAAAGAAAAGAATGTAATCTGTTCAAGTTTTTGTATTGTCTGTCATTGAACTTCTAGTAGAGGTCTTGAAACACTCCTTATCTATAAGGGGGACCGCTGTATACATTAATATATTCAAAACCCTACATTTCACTTGAAGTGTTTTTATGAATATTTTTCTTTTTTTCCCTTTTTAAATTTTTTTATTATTTATTTATTAAAGATTTCTGCCTCTTCCCCGCTACCGCCTCCCATTTCCCTTCCCCTCCCCCGATGAAGTCCCCCTCCCTCATCAGCTTGAAGAGCAATCAGGGTTCCCTGACTTGTGGGAAGTCCAAGCATTTGAAGTATTTTATGATTTTTATGAAAGAAAACTATCTTATCCCTAAACCCAAAACATCTAAAGGTCAAAGTTATAGTACTTGAACAACATTTTTATAGTACTGAGCAAAATACTTTAATTTTATTTAATTTTAACTTTAATAAATATAATGCATATATATATATGAACTATTGCTTTCATGAGACTTCTCATGCTGTACAAAATATATCAACTTAAATTTTATTCAGAATCACAATTAATTATACAATAATTTGCCAGCATATATTTTAGATAGTTAACCTTGAAAGCTTGCAGCTCATTGGACACATCTTAATAACAGAATGTCTCATGAAAGTAGAGCAAACATGTACCGCTCGCGGTTGGGTATTGTGAACATAGCATGGCTGACTGATTTCCTAGTTCGGGATGCTGTAACTTACTTCACATTTGGTCTTAATTCTGTTAGAAAGTTAAACAAAGGTATTTTTGTATTTGTAGCCTCGTTAATACTGAATAAAACTGAAGATGAAAGCATATGTTAACAACATGGAAATTTCATTCTCTTCTCTGGATTCTGTAATACTGACTGTAAGGTTGAGTTTGGCATTTCATCCTATGTTTTCACCATTTCTCAGGATTGTCAGGGTCTTTCTCTAATATGTTTACTACTTCATCTATTAAAATATTTGCTGAATCATTACTCACTTTTATATGTTACTTATATGGTTATAAATTTTCAAAGCTACAATGTTGTGATTTCAGAAGCTCTGTAGTAAATTTGGGGCAATAGTCAAGAGAATAAATAACTGTATGACAGCAACTATAGAAGTCTTTTACAAGGGACATTTTGGAAATCAGAAGCAAACCGGAGTGAAAAGCTTTGAAACAATCAGTGTGTTTTTATTATGTATTACAGTATTTTCTGAAGGGAATAGAGTACTACTATAGATGGTAGCACAGTGGTAGCCACACAAATTAGGCAGAGAAAATGCGGTGTATAAAGGCCCCCTTGTCATATGATAATGTCTGAGAAACTGTAAGTAATGTGGCTTATCTGGATTACGTGTGCCTTTCATGCGAGTCCTCTGACTAGTGCGTCAGTTCCCAGATGACGAAAGGCCTAAGGATTTTTTAAACAATGACACTGGATGTTGTTCTCCCAAGACGCATTGTCTGGGGCTAGGCCCTAGGCCTGTACTTAAAACCTGAGATAGGGAAAACAGTTTGGAATCCATGTGTGAAAAGTTGAGTGCTGAGTAGCAGAAACACCAGGAGAGGAACACGCACCATCAATGGAATTCAGCAGCCGATGGGAAAAGTGAGACGTTTCAAACAGTTGAAAACTACAACCTTTTCTGGCGTTTTGTCGGATAGAAAAGAAATGTGGAAAATTATGGTTTTAATTATGGCAACTGATTTTAGAAAGGATTTTTTCTGTATTTATAAGGGAGCCATGAGGAATTTGGAACATATGTGAATTGGAGTCTTAATACCTAGTGGAAATTTGTTAGAACATGAATAATTGTCAAAGGTTTTGAGAGGGTGAAATTTTCTGACAATAACACATGAAAGAAAGCTAAAATTGAATACAACTGCCATAGAAAGAACCATAAAATTCAAAGCACAGCAATGTCTACTAGGTTTGGCTGTATAACACTTCCTTTGGGAGGTAAGAAGGGACGTTTAAGGACAAATATGTTCTGTATAATGATATTATATTGTTTCAAGAACATCATACAAAACCTTTTGTAATTAAATTTTGATCCAAACCTACTTTAAGAAATAAGCAAATTACATGAGAGTAACATAAAAGCAGTATTATTTATTATCATTTTCCATAGTTTTATTTTTGTAGTTGGTTTTCTTAAATTTAGCGTGAGTTCATAAGAATTAAGTGTTTAAATTTGGTACCACTAGACTTCCATGTTTACTACTACTATTAAGAGTTAAGTTCAGTTTGCTTTGTAGTATTTAAATCTTCTATTTTCAAGTATTGTCAGTTTCTTACTCTATTATCCATATTTGAAGAGAAAAGTAAAGTACAACCTTTGACAGTTTTCTAAAGTTTTTATACTAAATTTTAAAAGTATAAAAACAAAACTACCATTCTCCAGTCATATACTGTGATTGAATTTTAAAATGTTGTATTTATAATGTTTACATACCAAGTTATGAAGTAATGTTAAGACATGATAATTTCAATCTTCAATTTTAGTTGTTTGTGGATTTCCATGTTCATATGTTTGAAAATGTTTATAAATATGTGTGTTTATGTGCTTGGAGGCCAGTGCATGACTCTGAGTATTGCAGCTGGCGAGTGAGCTATGTACTTTCATTTTTGAGAATTGGAACTGTGAAGTCTAGGGACTATATCTGGGAAAGCCATGGCAAGTGTCTAAGTGTCTTAGTAATGAAACCATGTACAGAGCAATGAGAATGTGATCATAGTTAGTTACTGCCAGTGTTTGCTTGAATGACTTCCCAGTTTCTAGAAAGACCAGCTCTGCAATAAATGCTCTGTTCGCTACTTATCCCATGATGGCTTCTCAAGTGACTGTCGGTCAATGCATATTTGGTGAAGAGGATAAGCTAATGAACCATGGATTTCTAACATTCTTGAAGCTTACACTCCGAAAGCCAAGATGATTTATAATTTTGTCCATATCTTTACAGTAAGCATCACCTTAACTAATCCAAGTGATCCTTTGATCCTGGCAGTCTGAGTGTGGAGTAAAATGTTCTTTTTATTTCATTTTAATAGGCATCATTTGATGAGTTTTTCAGACACTGATGTGGTAAATTTTTTGCAAATACTTATAAAGCCACCTTTCTATTTATTTATTTTTTTGAGAACTGAAAGCCAGTGGTAAAAGATTTCTGAAACAATGGCTGAATAATATTATTATTAGATGTCTTCCATGTATTTCACTTTCTCCCACCTCAGCTCTTTGATTTAGGTGGTGAAGTTTCGAAACTGATGTTCTCAACATCTTCTCTGGACTACTCTTTGCAACAACAGCCATGGCAGAATCCACTTTTCGTTCCTAGTGGTCACATTTATAAGCCCAGGACTCTCTAATCTACTACTTGCCTTTCACCTCTTCAATAAGACTCCAATGTTCATCATTACAGCAGCATACAGACAAAGAACTGGCCTTGTTACACCTTCGGTTTAACTGCTGGTTGCCGCAGAGTGGAATGATTGGTAGGACAATTACTCCACAGCAATGAGATATTTGTAGAATTGCATAATGTAGCAGCATATGCTAACCTCATGGTGAGTCATGGTGACTTTCAGAGGAATATGCACATTAACAGGTCTTATTTATGTCATGAGTTATGAGTCATAGGGCTGAATTGATGTCACACAGATAGCCTTGGGGCCCAAGAGAGATTCTTCTAAAAGAGTGCTTGTATTGTTATATAACACGGTTGAGAAACTCTTCTATATTACTTTGCTTTTGCCATGCAGTAAATACTGTTCAAGGTAACATTTTTCTATTTTCAGTTGATTGTGTTTATGTGAAGATTTATTATGTTGTTGAAACTATATACATATTTAGAATCCACATATAATGTTTATCATAGTAGCCACATGGATGCAATGTTTGTTATAAGTTTAAGTTATATATGTCCCATTAAGATGCACTATTATAAAAAGAATTGTAATGTGCAAAATGCAAATGTTGGTAAAACTTCTTTTGTACATGTCTCACAAATTAAAGAAACTCCAGGGTGACAGAATTAGGAGGGATTGGTATAAACAATTTCAGCCTTGTCATGTCAGCAGTATTTGCAAATTTGAATTTTGACAACAATATGAGCACATTTAGAAGTCAGTTAAAGTCTGCCTTACTATATTTTTTGTGATAAATTAATTTTTATATTTTAATAATCTTTTAAACCATATTAAATGTTTACTATTTTATTTTGATTTATAGTTTCTTTTCCTCTAAATTTCCCTTTTTAAAGACATGTGTTGGGCTATAACTCTTGAATTTTGAGAGGTATTTGTTATGTACTAATGATTGTCTTCATCTATTAACAATAATAGTGCAACACTCTCTAACATGAAATGTTTTGGGGATCAGGAAATTTAACATGCCACAAACTAGCTTGGTTTTATATTAAGGAAAAAATATTTATAGTTAGTTTAAAACAATGACTTAGAAAGGTAAGCTAAGATCAGCCTGGCATTGTCTCTGTTTTCATAATCACCAGCAATTATTAGCTGAGTAGAGTCCATTGATTTATTTACAAAATGACAATAATTCTTACTATTCAAGTTTGAAGAATAATTAATGGTTCTATTAAATAATAAATAGCCCTCCAATGAGAAATGTAGTTTTAATGACTGTATAATGAAAATAAAGAAAATATGTACTGTCATACTAAAGATATAGATAACAGTGAATATGTGAGTTTTCAATTGATTCTGATCTTTGTTCTGAAACCTTTAAATTTCTCCATTGATGGAGACTGTGAAAACCATTAGTCTTTAGCATCCAAGAAATACACATTTTTTTTTTGCAACTTCTAAATTTTTTTTTCCCCATAAGAGAAGACTGGGAGAGCCAACCTTGTTTAGAGTTGACTAGAGATACTCCCTGAGTTTACATTGCTTTCTGCAGACTCATTGTCTCATTTAGCATGGGGTTTTTCTTTGCTTTGCATTTTTCTTGTTCTAGTAAATGTCTCTGGATCAAGGTTCTTGGACCTGATTAGTGTCATCTAAATTTTAAAACCTCGAGATGACAAGGGGGGCAGTAAATGTGGAAGGGGCAAAGGAGCAGAGCACATTTGGCTGGGCTTTAATTGAACTCTTGTCTTGCTAAATTTATAATAATTCCTAACTTGTCAGGAGCCACATAAAGACATTTCTGTTCTAAAACTTACACGGCATATTGTAACCACCACTGTCATTTTGGCTTTTGTGTTTGCTTTTCAGGTTTTGAAAACGACGCCATTTATAAGTTGCAGCAATATTTTAGTAATATTTTGTTAGTAAGTATACTTAAACTGAAATTAAAATGGTTTCAACACTGACACTAAATATCGAATAGGCCATAAAATTAATTGTCAGCCTCTTAACGAATAAATGTGTGTTTAAGGAAATAGATACATGTTAAAGGGGAACAACTCTAAAATGCTCAAATTAATTTTTAAACACAATTTTATTTAAAATAATTTTCTGACCCTTCTCTTTTTCTAGTAGATGCACCTTAATAAACTAAACATGGACTTTTATGGCTGATGTCAATCCCTATGTTTTCCTATTACGATGATGTTTGAAGGTTATTTATACTTTTTTAAACAACATTTTATGGGACTGAAGAGAAAGCTAAGTGGTTAAGAGTACTTGTTAATCTTTCAAAGGACCAGAATTCAATCCCTGGTACCCAGGTCTGGCTACTCACAGTCACTTGTGCTAATAACTCAGGATCTGACACTCTCTTCTGGCCTCTGTGGCAAACTGTACACATGTACACCCACACAAACACACAATGTATACACATACTTGGAACTCTCTGTGTAAACCCTGCTGGCCTTGAGTTCATAGAGATCTGCCTGTCTTTGCCTCCTGTGTGTTGGGATTAATTGTGTGTGCTACTGCACCTGGCACATAAGTTTAAGATATTTATGACTTTGAGATGAACATTATATGTGTGGGGAATGTGCGTACGTGTTCATGTGCATGAACAAATACATGGAGGCCAGATGTTGATAATGAACGTCATTCTTAATTGCTCTTTGCCATAGTTTTTGAGACAAAGTCTCCCTTGGAAACTGGATGTCATCAGTTCATCTAAACTGGCTGGCCACCAGGTCATGGAGATTCTTCTGTCTGTTTCCCCATGGCAGTGATTATAAGCACTCGCAGCTATGGCTGAATTTTCAAACAGGTGTTAGGGATCCAATTCAGTTTTCTATGTATGTGTGAAACTCTTTTATAACTGAGCAATCTCTTTAGCCTTTGGTGGAAGAGATTTTTAAACCATACAACAAAATAAAGCAGATAATATTACATAGTTGAAATTAATTCTTTGACAACATATCTTAATATTATATATATATGTGATTACTTATCATACATATTTTAGAAACTTGGGTTGCATCTTCTGTAAGATTAGTGGTGAGTTAACTTGTTCAAAGAAATTAGACCAATTAAATCAATATTTTAAGATGGAAACTTCTAGAACTGAAATGTTGAAGAAACTACACATGAATTATCTTGGTTTATTTTAGTTCTCTTTTTTAAATTAAATTAACTATATCTAACATTTCCAATGTTTTGGCATCATTCAACTTTAGAAAACCATAAACCACAGAGATGTGGAACATGTTTCAATGTTAGGTTACACAAGGTGATAAGATCTTTGCACATTTTGTTGACCATATTATTTACCACACACACACACACACAGAGAGAGAGAAAGAGAGAGAGAGAGAGAGAGAGAGAGAGAGAGAGAGAGAGAGAGAGAGAAAGAGATATTTCTACTGTGGCTGAAGAGATCAATGTTGTGCCTAGTGCTGATTAAACATTAATTAACACTTAAGGGAACTGAAAACAGTTGGAAGCAAAATCAATGGCTTGGCAGATTTCCCACTGTACCATTGAGATTTCTTTTCTTTTATAATTTATATTTCTCTGAGCTTTATATTTTTCAATACATATTTTCTTAGACTTTATTGTAAACCAGTCTCTACAGTTAAATTTCAATGTTTTTATTACTTTGTAAAATTTAATCCTTCTTACTGCAATATGAACATCAAGAATACATATTGGCATTAATAGCTAATAACTACTAATATTAATCAAAATTGTTTCATTTCTTTAGGTTCCATTTTGTTATTTGTAAAACAAGATCTATAATTTGTTTACTTCCCAAAACTTGTGGTATTGTTAATATATCAAATTATCTGACTCATTGCATATGTTTATTGCTTTTTTTTACTTTAATATAGCCCATTATGACAAACCACTGCCATCAATCATCAGTAAAATTGACTTGTTTTTTTTTTTTTTTTTTTTGAGTGGCGTTTAAGGTTCTCATACCAATGGAAGGGAGCCATCTTGTGGTTTAGGTTCTGTGTAAATTTGCAAGATATTAAAACAGTGTTGTATATTTTTAAATATAGGAACTTTAGGCATATTGTACATGTGATCTAAAATTTCATATTTCAGATCAAAAGTCTATTCCAGATGTGAATAATTGCTTTTCATACACTTTGAATGACTTGCTTGAAGCTAAAGGTGTGAAGGTGTCAGAAAAGCTTATTGTCACCTGCAATCATTTGCTGATGTACTAAAAACCTTTTAGTAGGAACCAAGTTGGTCATGCAATTCTCAGCTAAAATGGTGCAGGAGTTATAGCAACTTCTTTTAGGGAGCAGCATGATGACAATAGACAACAAAATACCAGCTCTTATTCTTCTTACAGCTCTGAATCATGAGGATCAAATACTTCGATAACATAGGAACTTAAACATGCAATGACAGTATGTGAGATAATAATATTTTACTATGGAAAGAACATAAAATTTACATGGGATGTTCTCTGTATGTGTTGCTTTTATTGGTTGATGAACAAAGTTGTTTTGACGAATGGGGTAGCAGAGTAGTGAGACAGGAATTCTGAACAGAGATAAAGTTATAGAGACTAGACAGAGTCAAACAGATGCCATGTAGCTGTCAAAGGAGAAAGTGTCAGATCATTACTGGTAAGCCACAGCCTCGTGGAAACACATAGATTAATAGAAATGGGTTAATTTAAGACATAAGAGGTAGCTAAGAATACACCTGAACCATTGCCCAAAAAGTGTTGTAATTAATATAGTTTCTGTGTGGTTATTCAGGTCTGGGTGACTGGGAAACCAAAGCACAATCTCTCTATACAGAAATTGGCTGGCAATTGGCTCAGCAAGTAAAGATACTTTCCCCACAAGACTAAGATTATGGATTTAAGACCTGGAAACCATTATGGAAAGAGATACCTAATCCTAAATGTAGAAGTCCGAACATTCATTGTCTATCATATTTCCCCATGCTCCTAAGTGTGTATACACACACATGCACACATATATATACCAATAATAAATTTAATTTAATTAATAGGAACATAGAATGCAGTGCATTGAAAAGCATATGTGATTGGTAATAATAGAGCAATTAGCAAAACTATATTAACAACATTAAATATTGCCACATGATTAGTGTAAATTTATACTTGATTTCAGAATGTATTGCAATTCTGTTAGGTTAGTTATTTCAATATGATGTTCTTCTGCATATTTCTTTATCACTTAAAATAGCAGCACCTTCATGGATTATTCTAATCTTTCACTATTTAACTTTCACAAAGTAAACAAGCTATTGCAAACAACTGATCCAGCATCAGTAAGTGAAGAAGAATTTTACTTATACTCAGTTACAGAGACCCTTCTACCATCTCTTACTTCATGCTGTTTTTCTTTGCCTCTGAAAGAAAGAAACACAAATCTAATACTGGACTGGCTTTAGTCAAGGCATCAATTTAAATGCCATCATTTTATAAAGAAATTGTTCTTGATTAGAGATTATTGATTACTTGTGAAAAGCACAAGTAGAAAAAGCATATAAAACAAACCTTTGGCTTTTTGTCTTGTTTTTCTATGTTCTGAAAATGTTATTTTCTTCACCGTGTTGCTCTGAAAGGGCGAGTGGCCTTCCTGTTTCATTGTGGTTTGCGTGGACTAAAGCAATATATATATTTTTTATAAAACATTGAATAAGAAGACAAAGAGGTACCAAGGGATGAAAATAATCTTTTCGGTTATGCTTTTAACATTGACCCTGCTATTTATGAAATAAAGTATAACTGAATACAATTACTTCATTCAGGGGATTTCATCTATTTTTAAGAATCTTTTGACATGTAAAACTTAGGTTTTGAGCTCTTATTTTTTCTTTGTTAAAAAGTTCGACAATATGAAGACTGTCAGTTTGTTTGGTATTTGTCTTTTATCCCATGTTCTTTGATTCTTAATCCCAGAAGGGACATGTTACCATTTTAAGCAACAACTCCCACAGAATATATATTTTAGGTGAGGTCAATTTGAAAATGAAGAAATATCTCACTCTCTCTGCTTCTCTAGTTTGTCTTGCTCTCTTGCCTGTGTGTTATCTATGTGTATAGACACATGTATCTGCATTTGCATTACATATTTGTTTCTCTGAAATAAAAATGAGATCAAGCCACACAAATAAATTATTAGGTATGGATGGGTATATCTGAGTCAATAATATGCTACCCATTCATTTTGTAGCATGTTATTTGGAATAATTTTACGTTTCTCTCCTTCTAAATAGAAAATCAGCGTGCCATTGACATAGAAAATCAATCTGTGATAAGTGGTTTGAAACAGATTGTGTTCACAAGAGCAAGGCTGCTCATGGGTGGGTATATGATATTTAAGGTTTAGCAGTTCATTATGTGGATAACATTGTTTCAGAGAGATCCCTCATACATATATAATGATCTGATATAAGTTCATTGAAGGACACAAAACTCCTTCCTTGACCAAAGTTTGGTCATTTTCTTCTCTGATCCCTTAGTGAGTACTCCCTAACTTGTTATCTGTCTTTGGACTACATAGTTCAGTCTTAATAAGGATTCTGGCAGGTTACTTATTTTTTAAACCCAAACCACCTTTGATATCTGGTTAAACTTCTTATCCTCACCATCGCATCCTTACCTTCACCTTGCGTTCATCAGGAGTGTTGCTGAGTCCATTTGGCTAGAATCCCTCTGATTCTCATGATTTTTTTTTTTTTAAGGAATGTTCTACTCACCGGCCCACGCCTGTGCAGCGGATCCCCAACTGTCCTTTTCATACTGACGAGTGTTTATTCCCGGTTGTAAATCTCGGGTAAAGTTTGCCCTCACTGCTGTAGCTTGCACGTAGGACTGGTTTTCTCAACAGAACCCTAGCTTAGTTTATTTCAGTGACTTTTCAGATGGTAGTAGAGGAGTTGATAAGCAGCAGCTGGGCAGTGCAGCGTGCGGTTTCAGACGGAAGACAACACTACAAACTAAACAGGTAAATATTTCTAGCGTATCACAGTTCTACAACTCTACTTTCCTTCTAATTTTAGATGCCGTGAATGAGTAATTGGTCACCCCAATTTATATAACATAACGGAGAGGAAACAGATTTCAAAGGTCATTTGATTAAGGAAGGAAGCAATTGTTGACAGAAGTAAATTGAGAAAAATTTTGTGGAGCAAACTAAACATTTGGTGATATTGAAAATGATAAATATAGTCAAAATAATGATGGTAATTTTACATTATAGTAATAAAATTGATTTGAAAACTCCTAGTTCACCAATAAATTTCTCTCAATTGTTAGTATAGTCACAATTAATTTCAATATTTTATTTGCATATTTTGTTGATGCCTCTAGCCCTTATTTTTTTGAAATGATTTTGTTCAATGCCCTGTTTCAGTCAAGAGATTTTACTGATAGTAAAATGAGAACCATTAAAACAGTTAACAAAGGCCAGCTAATTGGGGAAATATGTAACAATTTAGCAAGGAATTTTCAATCTACAAATTTTACTGAACCTTGTGCAGTAAATCTTTAAGGTTATAGAAAAGGTTGTCACAAATAAATTTACAGTTCTGCAACAATAAAGGACATGTTATAATCCTATGCCCTGCAATAATAGTTTTAAATTATTTTAAATGTTAAAATTTCTACCATTTATTTGCTACTGTACTACCAGTATATTCAGACTTCATTGTGTGGAGAACAAGATAAGTTTGAAGATTAAAGAAATAAAAACTTAACCAAAACCCTATCTAGAAATAGTGTCTGTGAAGAAATCAACTAAAAGTCAAATGAACAAATGTTAAGAAATAGGCTCTCGAGCCAAAGACTCTAGCTGCAAGGTCTATATTCTGTGTTAGTATAAAAGGAAGTACCCTGACAGATATCAATCTTTTTGGGCTTTAAAATCCCAGATGTGCTCCTCATTTGGACCTTCGGAGATCAGTCCAGTGCTCCAGTGTGGGTCTCTGTCTCTATCTCCATCCATCGCCAGATGAAGGTTCTATGGTGATATGCAAGATATTCGTCAGTATTGC
>NW_004949126.1:434795-465334 GCF_000317375.1 Microtus ochrogaster | reverse complement strand
AAACCGGACTCTCTGAACGTGGCGGACAATGAGGGCTGATGAGAAGCCAAGGACAATGGCACTGAGTTTTGATCCTACTGCATGTACTGGCTTTATGGGAGCCTAGGCAGTTTGGATGCTCACCTTTCTAGACCTGGATGGAGCAGGGAGGACCTTGGACTTCCCACAGGGCAGGGAACCCTGACTGCTCTTTGGACTGGAGAAGGAGGGGAAGGGAGATGAGGGGAGGGGGAGGGAAATGGGAGGTGGGGAAGAGGCGGAAATTTTTAATTAAAAAAATTCCCAGATGTGATAGTTTCTAATGGGAGAAGTGGAGTATGATTTTTGACATAAGATAATGTAATTCTCTGATAAAGTTTCTCTATAAATAATTAGACAAAAGAGAATCACCATCTTGAAAAAAACATTAATTTTTATTCTATTTCTGATTAAATTATCTGCAGTTACATGAGGAAGACCATATATTATTCACAAGTTAATGATTATTAGAGAATCTGCTAGCTGTAAAATTAAACTAACGATAATATAACAAATAGCAATTTGATAAAATCGTGCATATCATTTTAATACATTTAAAGCATAATGTCTTGGAAACTGTGACATAAATCTGGACAGAATAAAGTACTCAAATATGCCACTCAGAAAGACACACCTCAGATGTACAGAAAAATAATTAGGATAATAACATAGCAATACTTTTCTGTGGTATAGTTCTATAGATCATCTTTTCTCACTAATATTATGAAGTCACGACACATCATGTAAAGCGATTTCATCGAAAAATATATGACATGGTTTCTTTTTATTTTGGTTCCCACAGTATATTACATAACACCCCCAAAATGTCAAGATGCTTCACTATATTTTCCAAAGTATCACCACTCCTCATACATTTAAGTGTAAGCTTATGGAAAAGCTTTTGCATAATTCATAAAGATGAAACAGTAAAGAAATGCTAAATTATTCAAACAAGTTCAAGTACAGTTTTTACTTTTGGCATTTAATTCAGAGTTCCTTACTCCTCCAGTACTTTAACAGCTTGGCTAGACACTGTGTGTAGAACTCAAATTCTCTGATGATGTCTTTCCTTAAACACTTTAGAGAAAAATCAAGTATTAAAATAAAACCTAATTAGGACATTATATTTGAATTACACTTTTATTCTAAATAAAAAGCATTATGTTTATTCCAGTGTTTTTAATTTGTATTTCTTGAAAGATTTTATCTATCTTTATATCTGAAATGCATTTAAAAATATTTAGCTTAAAATAATTGCTGAGTTATAGGAAGAAACTAAGTTACTGTAAATAGTTTACATAGAACTTTTACTATTTCACTTTAATAAATAAACAATTTTACATTTAACTATTTTGTAAGACTGAATACATCCTAATATTTGACAAAGTGCCCAGTGGATTTCCTAAGTAAATAAAATAATAACAAGGATATTGAATGGTCCAAATACTGGCAGTGTAGGAAGTGTGCAATGAACTCTAAGTGGGACAAAGTGGAATTTCCTTTTTAGGGATCAAACATCCCTTTTGGATAACAGCTAACCTTGGCTTATACAGATCTTCTGTCTCTATATGAGAGCTAGGAGACAGTCTAAACAGTGTATTATCATGGTCAGTAGTGTTGGCTTGAAACCTGGGTCTTCTTTGTGCCAGGCAAGCACTTTCCCTTGAGCTGCATTCCTGTAGTTAGTATGTAGTGTTATGGATAGAATTGTAAGCCCCCAAGGAAAACACAGCAATGAATTCTGATGGCACCATGGAGAATATGAGTCACTTGCTATATTAAAAATATAAGTATTTTATAGAATTCTAATTTTTGTGGCAGTACTTCATTTTATTTATTATTCACATAAGTTCAACTAAGATTTTCTTGTTAAAATTATTTGAAAGACATTGCGCTTGGGAACTTATTTAGATATTTTGGTGCAGACTAGATAATCTTGGATTCAGTTTTGTCGGACTTGAATTTAGGCATTTAAAATATTGTGCAGTTCTGATGACTAAATTCTTTTCCAAAATCACAAAAGCAGCCATTTACCTCAAGTCTGCAATCTCTCGAAGTCACAGAATTAAAAGGATTAATGCTTCAATAACAGTTCATTGCTCAACTTTGAAGTTAATCGTAGGCAACACAATCAGAATTATCTTGTTAAAAATGAGTACAAGTTAACAGGACAGGAATGTCAGTATTATAACTGTGCTTGGTTGGTAAGCATTAAGTAAAGGAGCCTTGCAGTTTCAAAGATGAGATAAAAGATCTTTCAATCACTATTTTAAGAATCTTCCCACTGAAGTAAAGCACATCCTATGCTTATGGGTTGTACTTTTGTTGATTATAATTGTCTTTGGTAGATTGTCAAATTAAATTGCTGCATGGTTAGAAATAATGCTAATATGTCCCTAATATCCTGATGAAGGTTTTTATTGTCGTATAGTCTCTGCCTTTTTAGTATCAGTGAATCCTGACCAATTTGTCTGAGAATACAGAGCATATGCTGCTATTTTTAAAGAGTCTGGGATGTTGTTTACACAGTAAAATATGTGAAATTTATTTGGAGTGAATTGAATTGCAGTGCTTCCATTTTCCAACTTTTACTATTCAACATATTTCATATTTTACTTTTCTTACCTCTCATTTTCTCATACGTCAATTCCCTGGAGTGCACATTTTATAAACAAAAGGAAATTTAGTTGCTAACACAATAATCCATTTTTCCAAGTAACTAGCAGGTTAAGGTATATCATGATGAGAAAGACTATACTTGCAATAAATGAGACAAAAGTAATTTTAAAACAATCTGAAAGATATGGATAATTATATCCAAATAGTCTATTCAGTTACAAAAATATTAGAGTAGCTAAGAAATCATTATCTTCTGTTAAACACATATTTTTTCATAATTTTTATTATAACTTCCACTATCTTATATAGATACTGGACTGTCATAAAAATCAATGCATGTGATCATGTATGTATGGGTTATCATGCATTTATAATTGAAAATTTTAAATTAAGTTTATTAGAATATATCCATACAATAAGAATTTATTATGGAATAAGGTTAGAATTTATGATACTCTTTCTGTGTTGCAGAGCTGGGAGCTGGATTAGTTTTTTGGGTATGTGTTATGGGAAAACTAAAGAGAATATAGATGGTATTTAAACATTTGTTTCCCATTTCTCCAGTGGTTTTAACATATACTATATGTCATAAAAAAGCTATAACCTTTGCAGTGATTGGGAAATTGTCAGGAGCCATGCAGCCTAGTCTCCATCCATGTATGAATGCCTGTCCATCTGGAATTACTAACTCCAACTCCTAATTCTGGGAATTTCTTTGACTTAGTAAAAATTAATGGGTCTTGTTTTTAAAATTTTTTCTAAGTAAAAAGTTGATAAAACTACCTTGTGAGAAAGAGGCTCACAGACCTGTAGTGGCAGGAAGTAATGGGTACATATGAAAAAAAACAACACTTGGAACATGAACCATGTCTCCCAGCGCTGAAGAGGAGAGTACGGCATGCACACACAGGATTAGGAAAAGGCCTCAGGAATACGCATCGTGCCAACTGTTGAGAGTAAGTTCTCTGGATACCAATCAATGACAGCAAATATAATGTAAATTATGGAATGGATGGATCCATCTTTGCCATACACAGGACCTTATATTGGTGGAAGAACTATCTTGCTACGGGATGGAAAAAGGGTACTTTATCAAAGTCTACCTTTTACGGAGAGATTGAGACATGGGACCCTCTTATAGAAAAGGAAACTGTATAAAAACCTATCTTGCAGGCATAAAAGAATTGTCTGGGTTTGAATATTCTTGTCCTTAAAGCAATGTACTGATATCTACTGCTCTTTAACTCGTAACAGCAAGTTTCTGCCAGCTGACATGGGTGCTGCAAGAGCGGGATGTGTCTGGTCCAATGTTTAGTAAACCTGCCAACGTGCTAGGTGAAGGTTGTGTAGGGGATGGAAAAATGTATTCGGGGAAGCATAAAGGAGAAAAATGGGGCTTTTTATAATGATTATGATGCATTCCTAAAATATAGTGTATTTCTTAAAAGTCAAAAATAAAACCTGGGTGGTGGTGGCGCACGCCTTTAATCCCAGCACTCGGGAGGCAGAGGCAGGTGGATCTCGGTGAGTTTGAGGCCAGCCTGGTCTACAAGAGCTAGTTCCAGGACAGGAACCAAAAGCTACAGAGAAATCTTGTCTCAAAGAAAGAAAGAAAGAAAGAAAGAAAGAAAGAAAGAAAGAAAGGAAGGAAGGAAGGAAGGAAGGAAGGAAGAAAGAAAGACAAAAACAAAAATAGAAACCAATAGTAAAGCTGTTCATGTTACCCTGGTAGGAAAAACTCTCTTTACATACAAAGACAGCTGAAGCTATTCAGGACCACTAGAGTGCAATCTACTTGGTGGTCAGAATTCTTCTTGTGCTGATGCCCTTTCCCTACCTGGGCCCCGACAGGAAAGAAAGAGAAAGTTGTGCACATATATACTAATGAGAAAACAGACTACCTAGAAATGCATGTACTGTGGAAACACTATTTCAAGTTAAAATAAATAAATTTCAAAATTAAGTGAAACAAACATCATGCATTGTTTTCCTCATGGCTAATTTGGAATACTCTGGAGCTTTTGCACTGGAACAATAGCTGGTGCAGATGCGTATTTAAGATGTATCTTACCATTGATATTTTTCTGATTTTCATTTAAAAGATTCTGATTTTGCCCTCGGGTTGTGGCTTAGCAATCTTTCCCCTAAAGTTTAGCAGACTCTGGTTCCTATCTCCAGGACTAAGAAAGAAAATCTCATTTGACACAGTTCTATTGAGTCAAATACATAGGATGTTGTTACTATTCCAGTCTTAAAGGTTCTGTAATATCTCGTTGGTTCATTAGAGGGTACACATTCCTTTAAGTGCCTTTGATTCAGCTGTGTTTGCCTTCTAATGGTTGCCTCAAAAAAAAAAAAGGCTATTTATACTTTTCGTATTGAAGGACAGGGTAAGTATAATAGAAAGCAGAATTATTTATAAGGAAAGATAAATAAAAATGTACTTTTGAGATAGCAATATTTTCATAGAACTAATGTCATTCTTGACAAATTTTGTCAAGGCTCATATATTTCCTTTCAGCTTCAAAGATTAAAAAAAAACCAGACATGTAATGACCTCAAATATGAAAGCTAGTCACACCTGTGATTTTCTTTAGGACAGATCTGTGCTTGTGATCGTTGTATTTCTTCTGTTTGCTTCAGGCAGAATTTATTCAATTTAAGTAATGTCAGAATACTTTTGAAATAATACAAATAAAGTAGAGACAAATGTATGCAAGCGTTTTGCCAACATTGAAGGGGTGTAGTTCATCATTACTTTAAACCCTCTGGGTAAGTCTCAGCATAAACAACATATATCTTGTTCTTATATTTAATACATGAATATATTTCGATGGTTTTGGCTCACAGATAACAAAGAATGACACATATGTTTAACCTTTAGGTGTGTACTTTTTCAGCAAAGAAAGCATGCAGTAACAAGTTATTTCACTTGTCGGCTGCATATAATCACAAACACAATGCTCTTATCTTGTGTAAAATTACTCATAAAAGTGATACTTTGCCTTTTATTAGCAAGCACTGCTTAGCATGGGTTACTTTTTCAAAACTTAGCTTTAAAGCCTATGATTGGGTTTCCCAAACTACAGAAACACTGAAAAGTTTTTTATTTTAAATGGCAGTTTCTGCTTTGACTTTTGAGAGCAGTTACAGGTCAGAAAATAGTACCATTTGGTTAAAAAAACAGTTGATCTTTCTACAACACGTTTGAGAGATTTTTTGAAATTCTTGATGCTTTCACTTTATATAAGCTTAGAATAATCAATAATTAAAATATCTAAAATCACTTTAAACGCTTTTCAAATATAATATTAACGGCAGTAATAGTGAAGAAAAAGAATGGCTGAGTCAGAGCTTGGTTTAATTTTTACCAGGAATTCTATTATAAACCTTGCACTCGTAGCTGCTGCATGACTGAACCGAGACAACTCCACGTCAGTTAAAATAATTGCATGGGCCAAGGATATATCCCAATTAAAATTGTTTCTGAGTGCTCACAACTTGTGAATGACTACATTTTGAATATATTAACTTAGAAAGATTAAAACAATCTCCATTGATTCATTTTCCTGCCATTTGGAGTTATTTTGGGCTCATGTAACTTAGATGAGAAAATGATTCTTATTAAAAAGAATCCATCTTTCATGAGTCCATTTATATTTTTCCTTGAATTTTTATATCAAAATGTAAGTACTTTAGTATATTAATATTTAAATTCTCATTCTAAACTAAATATAAAAATCTAATTGAATTTGTTTAATTACATAAAATCACCAAACATCCAGACAAGCTGCTACTAAATTTAACAATTACTAATGAGCTGATTTTTTTTCAGTGTTTGGTACTAATTAAAAATAAATGTAACACTTATTTAAGAACAAAGACTCCCACAGAATCTTTATCTTTATTCTTAGAGATTTAAAGATGAATAGATTTTTTTTACAAAGCATGATTGCTTAAGCTGTTTATTTTAAATTTCCACAGAGAGATATTTAATATCCTACATGATGGCCTTTATTTTGACTATCCAATTTAATAATTTGTTCCTGTATATGTTGGTTCTACAATGTTCCAATGGTCAGTGTTCTAACTGAAATGAAGTTGCCACTGAACAATCTTGTCACTTTCCTTTTAAAATATACTTTATATCTCAAACTATTACCTTTATTATTCTCAATATTTTTTATACTTGTTTCTTGAATCTTACTGTGCTAGTCTTGATTCCACCTTATTTACTTTAATTGAATTAAAAAAGTCAAGAAACCCCAAAATGGTTATAATGTCTACTGTATGTGCTAGTATAACATATATAACACCCATTGACACTATGAAGGAAACAGACCATCTTGCAGTAATATGAAACAGGACACCACAATATGCATTTTGTATCCCTTAAAGGAACAAATCTGCCTCGTTATTTTACAGGGAACATAAAAGTAAATTCTTTCCCGGTACTCTGTTTGATGCATTGACTGTCATTTGTATACCACACGCACATACACACATTCTGATGGAAAGGAAACTTTTCCTGACTGCAGTGTTTTTGTCTGCCTTCAGAGGCTTAATCTTGCTGCTGATGGATGTCTTCATGCCTAAGAATCTTATAGATAACCCAGTAGAAAATGTTAAAAATCAAAAACGCCAGTGGAAAGCAGGCTCGGGAGATGGTGTCAATCTTCTTGGCCCTGTCAATGAAGACCTTCCTCATTTCCTCGGGGCTCTTTGGCATTACCTGGACAGCATGGTTGGGGCCCTTTGGGAGCACGCCATCCTTTGCTTGCAGACATGGTCCCATTCCATAAGTGGTGAAGCTGAACCGACTCTCCCTCACCTCATCTTCCTGTTTATAGAAAACATCAGGAGATGTTTTAGTAAGGAAGCAAGGCATGCCGTGCAGGATTTCAGAATTATGGCTTAACCTTTATCATGACGTATGCTCGCTTTAATATGAAGAACAGATAGCAGAAGCGCATGATGATGAGTTGATGTGAGGTTTTCCTTGCTTCGCTACCTCCTAGAGATATTCTGATCGATACGACACTCCCAATGAGTTTTAATGGAGAGATAAAAGTTCTAGGGTGTTTACATGCCACAAAGTAAGTGAGAGTAAGAAAAAAAAGCTGTTGAGAGATTTATTATAAATATGTGTATCTTAGAAGCTTTTGGTTACAAGTTTAAACATGCAAATAACTGACAAAAGGGAAATCAACACCAGAATCATTGGCTGAATTTTTATTTCTTGTGGAGACAACCTTTTAATACTCATTTCTTCCAATCCTAGTTACTTCCTTGGAAAGCACAGCTTATTGGAAAATGCTGCTTGCTTTGTGTTACCTTTTATGCTGTTTCTCTATTTTATACCATCTTGTTTGTAAGAGTTACAAGATAATAACATGATCTAATATGTGTATGGCTACTTCACAGATACTGTGGGTTGGTAAATTATGAATATAATTTGAAGGGCTTATTTCATATTTAAACAGTAAACTTATCACTTTTTGTCCTTTGCCTAAAATCAACTGTAAATAATAAACTTATTATACATTAAAATTCATAAATAATGTTTGAAATTATACTATTACTTCTAAATAAAGAGAAATTCCCATATATTTACATAAACAAGTAAAACTGAGGCTTGACAAATGGCTTGGTAGTTAAGAGTTCTTATTGTTCTTGAAGATCTGAGTTTGGATCCCAGCACCCACACAGTGGCTCATAACTCCATAAATCTCTGGCTCTAGGGGATTCACTGCCTTCTTCTGGCTTCTATAGGCACTGCAAGCACACAGTACAAATGCACAGACACACATATATGCACATAAAAAGCTTAATTAAAACCTATAAAATTGAAGGTAAAATTTATAAATGAAATATCCTCATGATAGAGAAATTTGCTATTAACTAATATATAGTAAAATTGATGAATACATGAAAATGTGAGTTAAATCATTACTGATAACAGGGGTCATTTTTTGCTAGTAAAACTGCAAGTTTCAAGATACATTTTATCAGTATAAAACTGCTATGATAGTTCTTTTTTATATTAGTTTAAGAGATAAAATAATCATTTGGTCCAACTTGAAAACTGCATTAGGTCTTTGAATGTAGCTGCTCAATAAACTACATATCATAAAATATGAAAGTTGAAAAATAGGAATAATTATGGATTCTAAAAGTGAGAAAATGAGCAACATTGATTCAATAATGTATGAAGTAGTTTTATAGAATTATGAAGGTGAGGTAATTCCACCTGAAAGACAAAAGCATATAATTACTGAAAACATTTCAGCTGTAAGATTCATTAAGCAATTGGATTTGAGTGGAAGCAATTAAAATACAACAATTAAAATCACCTTAAAATAAAGCTTCCATCCAAGTTACCTGTGACTACTGTAATACTGTATTGTAATGTTTCAGAACAAGAAAATGGAAACCATTTTGCTCAGGACTCTTGTAAATGTGTTCATTCGTGTGGCCATGTTTTGACTTCTCAAAACAATTTTATGATAAACATAGTGTATGATTTAAAGTTGTCTTTTAAAAAGTATATGTGAATTAATTGTTATTATGTAAATGGTATATTATCATCTTTAAGATTTAACAAATTATGCGGCTTCTTGCATTTCTGAATGGAAATGTAAATTATCTCAGTAATTTAAATTATATATTCAGATCATTGATTTTGAAATATAATATTTAAATTACACCAACCCACATATTTAAAATACAGCACTGAAAAGGAGAAAATAGCTTTTTTGATGAACATTTGCATGTGTTGGTGTATTAGTTGAATTGGAAAGTTCATTATCAAAATACTAATATTTCATGATTTTACAATATACATTTAACAAACCATTTCATTTACTTCTTTTCCTCTATTCTGGACTACTTATTTTAAAGTCTTTGAGACCACAGCTACTCTTCTCAAGCAGTTTCTCATTGAAAATTAAACATGCAATAAATGAACAATCCACTTTTTTCTGTTTGCCTTTTTATATAACTGACTGTGTGTAGGAGAGTGACATAGTCCTGAGCTGTTGTGACACTCTGAAAATGACCCATGGTTGCTAAGGTATCATTTTCTTGAAAACATAGAATTAAGCTAAACGGGGAATAGGGCCAGCTCCACTCTCTGTGGATAGCTGCACCAGCATGAGAGGGTGAAGAGGACTGTGCACTGGTCTGTTCATCCTCAGCCAGTGTGACTGGCAGTATAAACAACCGCCTTAGAATGAGCTCTTTGACTTCTGTGTGCGAAGGTAATCACATACCCCTTGGCTTTTGTGTTTGCGGGGGCAATGAAGCGCTGTCCTAGAGAAACAACCCAGATTCCTGTAAGATGATGGTGGGGCTAAACTTAGTTTGAAAGATTGTCTTTGTTTAGAGAGTGTAAGTGACAATTCAATCTGAACTTCAGCAGTGGACACAGAAGACACGTTATAGCATAGCTTTTCCTCAATATGCCTAGAAAGTTTTGTTATGCTCTGAGGCGCATCTGGTGCTGATCTGCTCTAGGGTTAACAAGGCCATGTGCAGAAAATTATTGGGTCTGAGTCTTACTACTGGAATATGGATGGCACAGAAGTACCCCCTGGGGAAGAAATATGTGGAAGAGCAATGAGATAGAAATTGAAGAGGATGTGCCTTAGGATCCAGTGATGTTTTCTTAATTAACCATCCTCGAGAAGTTGGGGTCAAACGGTAGTAAGGGAAGAAGCACGTGAAGAAAGCAGTTGGTTTTCTGAGATGGCTCAAGGTAAAAACGTGAAAGAGTATTTTGTTTTGTCTTGATTACATCTGTAATTCCTTCCAGGTGACACTCCAAAAATAGCATTTATAGTATAATGTGCCCACATATTAAAATATCTGAGCCACATGTTAGCAAGTTACAGGAGGTAGGTAGTTAATTTTAATTAAGAAGCTTGAATTCAGTATGCCCATAGTTTTATTTCCACACTTGTGCAACATATAAATTGAAAAATTTTAACCTTCTTAATACTATCTCTTTGGGATCTGATGTGTAATTTGTATTTATTTCATCTATAAAGTCAGACTGCATTTCTAGTGTTTGGTAGCCATACACTGCCAGGAGCTGCCAAATAGATAATAGTAGTTGCAGTATAATCATTTGGGTAGAGTTAGCAGAGCTCTGTGAGATCCACGCTTTCATGACTCTCTAAGTTAATCAATGTAGGAGGGAATGTTAGACTTTCAGATGATGGAGCATGAAAATGTTTGGTAGAAATGCTGAATTCCAACTTGTAGTGTTCTTATTCATCAATTTCTGGCCTTCATGATTAAATCACACTCATCTAAACTCTGAAGTACAACCATGGGTAGGGAGGTCTTCCTTTACAGAAAGTGGTAGGACTTGTAGATTTGTGGGCACATTTATTCCTGCAAAGATCATGCTGAGGTCACTGGTGGGAAGAAAATCTCTCTTGACTATTTAAAATAAAGATCATTAGCACTTCACACATATCTATTAAGAAACTAAAAGATAATAGTGAAAATGGGTAGGATTCCTATGAGTGACTTCCAGGCACATTGGGAAGACTGGAAATAGGCTTAGTTTTAGAAGTTACCACTCTTAAGAAAGTCTACTAGTTTTATTTACATCAAACATTTGAAGCAATGATGATAGTGGAAAATGGAGATAAAGACACAGATATAAGTTTTTAAAATTTATTTTTATCCTTTCAGATAGATCTAATTGAACAAATGAAGTTAAGGCTGTTGACACTTAAAGACTGTCTTGAAGGTCAGGATTTTCTTGCACAACTGTGAATAGGAATTTAAGATAAAACAGTATTTTAAATGGGATGCTGAAGGATGCTAAAAACATATTTTAGATACTGAAAATCAGTGGATAATGTATGATACTATTACAAGGGAGCATGGATGCAGTAAGTTGACAAAAAGAAACTGGTGGGGCAGTAGAGAGGGAGGCTAGGTGACTGGCTATGGTTGTAGGAATCGGTAGTCAAGAAGATTCTAGGTAGGAAGAAAGAGAGTACAGAAGGTTCTTTGACTCCATGTGCAATTGAAAGAATAGAGCACATACTGTTATTTCTGGTCTGAGCCTACTCTTGATTAGCCATTCTTAAGTATAGTTTTAACTGGATGTATTAGAATGGGACCTGTAACAACCATCCAAATCTTCATCTGAAGTAAATACCAAACACTATCAGTTGAATGATGACACTTGGCATTCTCAGCTCTGATTGAGTGAGTGGAGGCAGGGGTGCTAGTTCTAATAAATGTTGCTAGAGCAGTCTGTCTGGCCTCTGAACAAAATAGATGGATCTTGGCAGACTGGCTGTTATCTGAGTTCAGTAAAGAATTTCTACACTCATCTTCATATGCTGGATAATGTGAAACTTCTAGAAAGCTTTGTCAGGACAAAGGAAGTAGTTACGATTTGACTGATGATCTGATATTTTCTTTTTAATCTCAGTCTAATAAAAAAGTCAAACACAGTATACATATATGTGGGAGAGGTACAGTTATGGTCTCCTTTCCTCTCAGAGAAATTATGTTCTCCAACTTATTGCAGAAAACTGGTGAATATTTAATGGAGATCACAGGTAAAGTTAATCAGTTAATGATGAATGATAACTTTTCTCTTCAAGGGAACGATCAGGAAGGTTTGGAAACTTTGGTAGCACATGTGATAGGACAATAGAAACCAATTCATCCAGATTCCAGATTTAACATCATTGGTCTACCTCTAGGATTTACTGAGTCTAAAGCCAATAAATACAATTCACAAGCACTGAAGGAAAAATTGCCATCTCTTCTGGACTCTACTATGAGAAGACCAACATAGAATACTTCTGAACTCTGCTGAGTCTGTTTTGTAATTTTATTGCCCCCTTTGTGTAATGTAACTAGAAGATGAATTGTATTTGAAATGACAAAGGACAAACTGAGAGATCTGAGGCTCACGGCCTTATGTCTGTGGTTGTGGAGGTATCTATCTAGTATGAAAATGGAGGTAGACTCCAGTTTCTGGAAAAGTACAGATAGTGGAATTTCAGAGAGACTGCCAGCATGTAGAGAAATCAAACTCTCGGTACTGTGAGCAGAGATGATGCATTTAAATGATCTATGGGCGTTCTCACGAACTTTGATAAAAATAGCCACCAAGACATGAAGAACATTGGTTCATAGTTTGTTCTCAGATATTTGTATAATGGGCCATGTGAAAAGAGAATTTTAATCAATAGTCCCTTATAAAATAAATACCCTATATTTAGAAGAAATGTTTACTCAGGAATATTCAAAAAGGTAACTTCTTGGGTCATATGTATCAAATTCATATACAGTCAGTTTATCTGACAATGAGCCCCAAATGGAATCTTCTTCTGACCTGTCAAATGTCTGCTGAACTTTACAGTTTTGTTCTTCTGAGACAGGACAAATTACCTGCTTAATTAGTGGGAAGTTATAGTCTATAAAACATTTCCTAAGAGTTGTCCCATGAATTTTCTAGTACCATAAAATAGTCAAGTGAATCTCTTAAGTGACTTCTTGCAAATTTTCTGAAAAGCTGATCCTAAATAATAAAACAGTGGTGAAACTTCCTTAAAAGGCTACTATCTATTATTAGATTACTGAATTAGAATATGATGTGATACATTATCTTATCATGAAATCAATTTTAGTTTTGAAT
The DNA here is from genome assembly GCF_000317375.1 of Microtus ochrogaster. Classification (NCBI taxonomy): domain Eukaryota; kingdom Metazoa; phylum Chordata; class Mammalia; order Rodentia; family Cricetidae; genus Microtus; species Microtus ochrogaster. The sequence continues at coordinate 452,022 of NW_004949126.1, read as the reverse complement.
AGTTGAAACATAAAATTAGTGTTTGTAAATGGTCAGGTTGGTATTGAAAGTCCTTATTCCAATCACCTCTCAACTATTTATTGAATATAATTTACAATTTGAAATATCTTCAGTGTATAGTCTAATGAACTCCATGTTACAAAGGCAAGTAATTAAAAAGCATATGTATATTTGACTGAAACGTTCTCTATATATTTCCTAATATCTAGTGATCATAAAATTAAGGCATGTTATGACTTTTAAATACAGATTATGTAGAATAAAGATTGCAAAGGATGGACTAAAAAAGAAGCTACAAAACATAACTGCTTATAAAAGAAAAATTAAAACATTAGTTTAATTTACTTGGAGATAACCCCCCCCCCTTATTATTATTCTTTAAGCCAGCTTCAAAGAAAAACAATGAAAAATTTAAAATGCCACTTAGTTGTATAATTTCCTAATAAGACTTTAAAAGACATTTTAAGTTGGAAACAGAGAAAAATATTTTAGTAATTATTCTTCAGACCTGCTCTGTGAAAATCGAGGTCCTTTTTTTACTGTGTTTAAAGTATCCTATTGAAGGACAGACAACTCGTATGTCTGCCTACTGCAAATTGAAATAGTAGAGGTAGGCTGAAGGTGGTAGACCAGATGTCCTTCAGTGAACTCTCCTCACTCTGTCCTCACAATAATATATCATACATCCATGAGGTCAGAACAATCAGAATTAACTTTTGGTCTCACTCTAGGTCTTTAGAATGAGGAATCAAAAATATGAAGTTGGAATATGAATGTGGTAAAGGCAGGAAAATTGCCACCGAATGGTCACAAAACACTGAGCATCTAAGACCCCAGGAAGTTGGTTATGTGAATTATAGTAAGACACAGAGAAATATGGTAAGTTGATAGTTATATTACATATATAATTTCCAGTGCAATGCTTCTATCTTAGTAGATACCTTTCAAAGGTTCTTTATACAGTTAAGATAATGAATAGATAACTGTACATGCATACTTGCTTAAATAACTTTTACAATTTATTGTCAAATTGTTGTTTCAAAAAATAAATCGTAAGAAAATACAAGTAGGGTCAATGAAATCATTTCATAGTTGAAAGTCAAAAGTTGATATGAAATTCTTCGAACACCACTTGAAGGAAAGCTTTACATTGATTAGAGATGATTTAGAGTTCAGTGCATGTTTGATGCATTCAATGTTGATTCCAAAAATAATTAGGGGCAAACAGTGGCAAATTTTAAGTTTCTAAAGATGAATGTTCAGTATCTAGATGAACTGTAAAAATAGGATATAGATATTTTAAGGGAAAGATAAGAAGTCCATAGAACGTTTTGTGAAATGTACCCTAACTTCTGGTGTAGTATACTAAATTCTTTCAGTGAATAGAATTGGGGGCATGTGGAAAAGCCGCATGTTTATTTTAGTTAACTTTGAGATAGAGGCAATTATGACATTTTAATTTCAAATAAGAAGGCCTTATATTACTGATGGGGAAGCTGAGCCAATCACATTTGGCTAGGGTGTGGCCACTTGAGGCCAGGGAAGAAAACCTGGGAATCCAGGTGAGCTCACTCTCTTCTCTGCCCCGTGTTTGCCGGACCCGTTTTGGATATCGGAACTTTTACCCCGGTCGTGTGAGTTTCCCCATTTTCAATTATTAAATTATATCTGTTGTTTTTAGCTGGTCTGGTTAATTCTAGCATACCGGTCGAATATGCCGTCTTATTATTTTGTTTCTTTCCTTTTAATTGCTTATTTTTTTTGCCTACCAGTTCTGTGTGTTTGTGCATGTGTATGTCAGTGTGCATGTGCCATAGGATGGCACGGGTGTGGAGATTAGAGAACAGTTTGGGGGAATCAGTTTTCTCCCTCCTACCTTGGTTCTGAGATCAGAGCTCAGGTCAGATCTTCATCCATTTTCATAGCAAGTGTCCTTACATACAGAACCATCTTGCCAGCCCTACATTTCCTTACAGAATATTACTTTTTATGAATAGTATTCAAGCTATATCTACTTGAAAGGAATAGTTTGCTTAACATAAATTCTAAATAGTTGTTTTCAGAAAACAATCAAAATCTTATCTTTATTTTACTTGAGAAGAGAAAGTTTCAATGTCTCATAAAAGCGAATCTTTAGAAAATAGTTCTTTTGGTTTTTGAATTATTGAACAACTGCTTTTGAAAGGTATACGTAAACATTGTAAATCTAACCTATTTAAGGAATATGTTCATTCTAGAGTATACCATAAATAAATCTAGAGTGGAACACATTACATGACTTCATGTATGTGGGTACCATATAGGTTCAGCCATGAGGTTTCCCCCTTTCAATCAACACATTGTACATACATTTTTTTATTTGCTTTAAGACTGTAGAACTACAGAACACAAGACAGAAAAATAGTTTACACATCAATCTTAAAAGTTATATTGAGCTCTTTTAAAGTAAGACAATAAATACATTTACAATACAAGTCATTTTAATGTATTATACCAATTTTCAAAATGCAGCGAATTGTATCTTATTTTCTAAAGAAAGCTGTTGGCCTAGCTAAACACAAATTTTGGTCATAATTTATTTTATTTGTATATGTGGATGATAGTTAGAAGACAAGTTCTAGAATGTTCTCTTAGCAAAGCATTGCATAGTTACTGTAATGTGGAGGAAGCTACATGAAATGCATTGAAGCAGTCCAGTGTCACTCAAAGCTCTCAACAGATAATACATGTTTGGAAACACTAGGGCATCCTTGTATCTCTCCATACACGACAACAGTGACCTCTAACGAAAATATTTTTATATCATGCATACACCCATACACATTCAGCACTGGAGATAGCATCTATGACATGGTGCAGTGGGAGTCAGCACACAGCAGGGTTTGACAGTGTGGGGTGGGGAAATCTGTGTACGAGAGCAAAGTTTTACTCTTCTGAATGGACAAAGGGTTCTTTTGTACCTCTAATAGAGAAGACGTGAATTTCAAAGATTATGTATCAAGTTCAAGCCAATACTATACTAAATTATAAAAACAACATTTCGAAGATTTTCATCTGCACTGCTGTAAGATCTCTTCTTGCAACAAACTCTCTATAAATTTTTTTTACTTTGACTATCCTTCCTAATTAGCATATGAAGGAAACTCATGAAAACTGTTGCTTGTGAAAAGAGACACGCTCTATCATTTGGTCTATTGTGATTAAGTGGATTTTAAGACTTAGATTGCTCAGAGCATTTTAAAGCAGAACATGTAGTTAAAGAGGATAAAAAATTCGGTCAGTCCAGACAGTTTTGAGTTTGAGAAAAATCCCTTACAAAAGTCAAAGTTACCATTTCCAGAATTGTACAATGCTTATCCTACTTGTTAAAAACAGAAAAATCTAACTTTTCTAAAAAAATGTTTACATTACTATACATTTTTCTGTTCAAAATAATTGATTGTGAGATAAGCATAAGATTTCATCAGAAATCTTTATAAAGCTATAATTAATAGAACATGCAATTTTCATTAGTTTCTGAGAACTTTTTAGTTACTAATAATTAATAGTTCAGTTTTTAGAGAGAAATTTTACATATACATATATTATTTATTATTATATATGGCATGTATATGAATCCATATTGAACTTACTACATCTTATTCAGATTTCATAAAATGAAAATATTGCTAATTGGATAGTTATAGTCAGTAAATCATATAATAACATTTTTCATAGATAAAGTCAAGAAATATTAGGATTGGGAAATAACATAGTAAACTGATTAAGTGATTATAGATTCTAGAACATAATAAGTACTTGCCTTAGTTAGGGTTTCTATTGCTATAATGAAGCACCATGACCAAAACAAGTTGGGAAGGAAAGAGTTTATTTGGTTTATACTTCCACATCATAGTCTACTGAAGGAAATAAGTACAGAAACTCAGACAGAGCAGGAACCTGGAGGCAGGAGCTGATGCAGAGGTCAAGGAGGGATGCTGCTTACTGGCTTGCTCCTCATGACTTGCTTAGCCTGCTTCCTTATAATAGAATTCAGGACAGCCAGTTCAGTGATAGCACTATCCACAATGGGCTGGGCCCTCCTCCATTGATCACTAATTAACAAAATTCCCTAGAGCTGGATCTTACGAAGGCATTTTCTCAGTTGAGATTATCTGCTTTTGGATGACTCTAGTTTGTGTCAAGTTGACGTAAAACAAGTCAGTACAGTGCTTTAGAGTTGTACTGGTTAAAGATAATATGCAATAAAGTTGAGATGGTAAAAATGTTCATTTAATATTATTTTTTGATAGATTCTTAATTGGGGAATGTTAAAAATGAACAGCAGAACCCATCTTGGGAGATACTTTAAAAATATAATTTACCCCCAAAATTCAGGTTAGTAAACTAGACTATTTGTAATGCAATCTCGAGAATCCAATTCTGGGTTTATACATTTATAAGTCACCCATGGATGAATACTCTACATTTTCCTCCTGGATGCTTATGCGTCATTCACGGATGTGCATCTTTGTGATATCTTTATATATTTTTATTTATAAAATTGAAAATATGTGCTCATTAAAACAGAATTTTTGATTTTTATACATAATCTTATAATGAACAGTGTCAAAAAATACATAGCTGGCACAAAAGCATTTTGAACCTCATTTTCTGGTTGCTTTTACAGCTGCTCTTAGAATTGTGTATATAAATAGTTTTCTATTTATTTCCTTACTTATTTATTGCTATTTATTTATTTATCGAGTCTAATCTCATTTTATAGCACTGGTGGGTCTAGTCCTTGCTGTGTAGGTTAGGCTGGCTCAAACTCAGAAAACTCTGTCTGTTTCTGCCTTCCTAGTGCTGGGGTTAAAAGCGAGACCCAACACAACTAGCTCCCATTTGTTTTTAATTTTCTCCAGTTCTATGATTTCCTCCTGTGAGGATCACTACAAGATATAGATGATATTTCTAAAATATATATGCTTAAAATCAGTTTGACCAGTTACATTTAACTGTGTACTAAATGAATCATAACTTAGTCTTTTATTGAGTGAGCAAAGACAAGAGTATAGTTCTTAGAAAAGATTATTGTTCCTAGCTGAAGAAAAATGCTGTTTGCGTAGCTTTAAGTCCAAACTGGACTGTGTTTCCCCACCAAACACTGGCTCGAGCAGAATATGCTGTCTGCTTTTTATAGATGATCACATTCCTCTACTTAGAGTTAAGAAAGTCAATTTACCGTGTCTGAGAAACGGTAAAACTTCTCCAGTGCAAAAGCTTCTGTCTGTGGGAAGGTAAAGTGGACCAAGAAGGATTGAGAAACCAGAGAATCAAATCACGTATAATTACACAATTGACTTTAATCACATACACCATTTTAGCATACATTTGTATCAATTCATTGGTGTTCACAGATGCGAAGTATCTATCCAAAAGTATTGAATCAAAAATTAGTGGCTGTGTTCAGCATTACATTTTAATTACCTTTAGTCACATATGCTGCTGAATATTTCAAGAAGTGATGAGAGAACAATAAACCGTTATTACTCTTCTATTTCTTTTTAACTTTTCCTGGCACATGAGATTCTGAACACACTAATCTTTGCATCTTTGCTTTGAGCTAAAGAGTAATGGACACCAAGTACATCAAATATTTTTATCTCACTCCTTCATGTGGTAAAATGGAATAGAGAGGTACTTCAGTCAAAAACTTTTTCTTGAAAAGAGGAACTAGAATTGAATATCTAAATTTATGGTCTGGTTCTTTATTCGGTGATGTTTAGTGTGCAGTGACTATGAGACAGCAGCCTTTTCCTATTTGACAAAATATGTATGATACTTCTCATTTCTAGTCTGGGTAGCCTACAGTTGAAGCATGCTACAGTAGAAAGGATAGAAGAGGAAAGTGTAAAATCAAGTACTAATGATATGGAAACTGAGTAGTGCCCCAATTACGGCAAACAAGAATCAGGATAATTTTATCAGTCACCAACAGGAAAGAAAGGCACCTGCTTAAACCGTGTGAAGCCTTGGTTCTGTTACAGTGTTTTGGTCAGTTTAAGAAACAGGAGAGAAAGGGTGGCAAAAATCTGTGTGAGAGAAGTGATGAGGAGAAAGGGAGAGAAGGAGAGAGGGAGAGGAAGTAGGAAAAGAGGAGGATACAATGGGGTGGTTAAAAAGAAGAGGAGAGGGAGGAAACAGGTGGTAGAGGAAGAAGGGCAGGAAGAGGAGGGAGAAGAGGAGGGGGAGGAGGGAACGGAGTGGAGCAAGAGGCAGAAGAGGAGGAAGGGGAGGACGAAAACATAAATGACCAAGGCCAGGGGAAGGTGGAAGGACAATACGAAAGTTATTCTCCTTGTCACAATATAGTTCAACATGTGAATGGTATAGTTTTCTTTTCATAAAACTTTATCAGATGAAAAATCAAGGGTTGTTTTCTGTCCAGCAAAATACTGTCTCAGTATTAATGTTCCTTTCCTACATTCGTTTGTGGATGTTTATAAGGTTTGAGATGAGTTTTAGAAGTCAGTTTCCTTAGGATACATGTAATAGTAAGTGTACTTCAGCTGAGAGATTAGCATCTTTTGTTTTAAAATGTTTAATAAATATATAAGTACCAAATAATTCACAAATCACTGAGTATTGAAAAATTATTAAAACTTCTTACCATTTAAGCCAGACCATTGTCCTTAAGATTTATGTTTTGCTTAAAGACCTCGGTATATAGAACTGTGGAAATACTTTTATATATGATTCTGACAGTGTTGTGTCAAGCAAAGATTTTTCTTTAAGTTTTAATTTGGCACATTTACAAGATAATAAGTAAACCATAGAGCTACTGTTGAGAGAAACTCTGTTATTATAAAGGTAAGAGGGTTACTCAAAATCATGCTGTCCATAATGAAGGATGCCTTAGCAGATTTTAGCAGAGGAGCAAACACATTATACACAACCAAATTCAGTTAGCGTGTTATTTCCACAGCTTTCTATGACTGCCTAATGATGCTTCAAATGCATTTTCTTATGGGTTCATCTTTGATCAACTATTAGCAAGATAACAATAACACTTGGTTTATTTACCACAGGATGTCAGAACAAAAATATTTAAATATGAAAATGCGTATAAGAAGATACTACACTACATAAATTCGTGATATTAATACTTCCACAATATTTTATGAAAACAACCAATTAGCACAGACAATTTTTATAAATAAATCTGATGTCTTTATTACATGATGTCATCGGAAATACTCTAGCATTGCAAGTAGAAGATGGATATTTATCAATTGAAGCATAAACAATGTTGTTCCTGGAAATATATTAGTGAGCTCAATAAAGCATTTATGTCATCAGATATAATACATATATAGTATAACTCAATACTATAATTGTCCCTGAAACAATCTTTACACATCCTTTCAACTGAAAATGAGAGAATATCATTTCACTTAGTTCCCAGTCCAAGTTTTTCTCGTGTATATTTGCATTACACACAACAAACCACTACACACGGCAAATTGGTATCCCATTAAACCCAATAAATGTAATTGTTTACCTTATTCTTTCTCTTTCGTCTAAATCTCAGAAGCTCTTTGTGTTGTCTTGATACAAAATTCACTGCTGCATACTCCAGTAGTGCTGAAAACACAAAGAGGAGGCATACTGCCATCCAAATATCAATAGCTTTGACGTATGAAACCTGGCCGGGAGAGAAGAGCAAGCCAAAATAAAAAAAATTGACTTTGGTTGCTATTGCCTTCAAAACCAAAACTGATGTTATTTTCTGATTCTGAACATATATTATAAATCTGTTAGAAAAAATGAAAACAATCTATTCATGAATAACTTCCAAGATATTATTATTTGCAATTTTATGCAATAGTCATAATTGTAGGACTTGAGTGTATTTTGCTATTATTTGCAAGGTAAACATAAACTCAAACACAAGAAACAAAGAAAGAAGAAATATTCTATATCCAAAACATTACCAATAGGAAATAGGAAAGGAAGAAGTCAAATTATCTTTGTGTATAATATGATTTTATATGCAAAAGACCCCAAAACTCCACCAGAAAACTTCTAAGTCTGATAAATACTTTCAGTAAAGTACCAGAATACAAAATTAAAGAAGATATCAGATGATGGAAAGATCTACCATGTTCATGGATTGGAACAGTAGGATTAATATTGTGAAAATGCCCGTCCAACCAAAAGATGTCTACAGATTCAATGTCATCCTCATAAAAATTCAAACATATTTCTTTTGCAAAAATAAAAAATCTTCATTTTTATATGAAAACAAACAAACTAACTAAAACCAGGAAAGCTTAAATAATCCTGTACAATGAAAGAACTGATGGAGGTATCACCATCCCCGATCTCAAGTTCTACTACAGAACTATAGTAACAAAAACTAGGTGATATTGGCATAAAAACATATGTTGATTAAAGGAATCAAATTGAAGGCCTAGATCCAACTCCACATACCTAAGGACACTGGATTTTTTTCAAAAAAGCTAAAAAATACATACTGGATTTAAAACACCATTTTCACCAAGTGGTGCTAGTCAAACTGGATGTCTACACATGAAAGAATGAAAAGAGGCTCTAGTGCCCTGGACAAAACACAACCCCAAATGGTTCAGAGACCTCAACATAAGACCAGGTACCCCAAATCTGACACATTATAATACTTGAAGTTATGCTTAAATACATAAATAAATAGATAAATAAATAAATAGATAAATAAATTAAATAAATATATGCATGCACTAAACAACGTTAACTTTTAAGTATTATATTTTTGGTTTTTTTTATACTTTGCAATGATTTTGTTCTACAACTAATTCAGTAAATCTTACTTGTTCTCCAGTTCAAAGTCTTTCATAGGCACCCCTTAAGAACAGTAAAAAGAATCCCTTATTTTCTCAGCTGCTAATCTGACTACATTTACCATGATAAACATCTATGTGTATATAACCATCTATGGTTCATATATATGGTAAAAATTATGTCAATTTCCTCACTATTGAGCTATCTGAATGTAATTTGCTATACACTCAGCACTATTAGCAATAGACACTTAGGAAAACTGTTTTCTAATCCTAATGTCCTGATCCCATTTTATCAGTTATCCTAAGAATGACATTTTAATTTTAATTTAATTTAAATATGCCCTTTTCTTCCAGCCCAGGGTCTATAAAAGGTGACTTGTTTCTCTTTAATTTCAGGTCTCATTAGTGTGCACTCTGGAAGATTTGCTCAATCTTTCCTTGGTTTTGGTGTTAGCAGTAGTTTTAATGAGTCAAGGCTAGCTATTTTACAGAACGTTCTTCATAAATTCTCGTTTTTGTCCCTTAGTAGTGTCCTATTAAAGCATCGCATCCATTCTTCATTATGTATTTTAGCAGGGAGCACAAAGTGTTGCTCCTTTGGCTATGGTGAGGTCTTCCAGGTTTCTATATTGTAAAGGTACTGATTTTCTCCTGAGTGTAATGTTCTGAAATTATGCCGATACAGCTTTTGTTGTAGAACATGTATTTGGTATACGTGAAATCTTGGATTTAATCTCTAGCTCTGAGTTCCCAAAATTTATTATGAATTTTTACATTCCTTGATGATTTGATTTGATGATTTGGTCTAATTTCATCACTATCAACATTTTTAGTGATCACTCTATTATTATCTACACTTATTATGTCCTTATATATGTATATTTATTATTGAGACCCCCTACTGTGAGAAATCTTTTAATTGTAGCACACTTTATTCATTTTCAGGTTCACAATATCACTTTTAACAACTCTCCATTATTGTTTTACCATTTACTTTTTTAATGACAGAAGATGTATTAAGTTTATTTTGACATTTTCTCTTTTCATCTTTAAGTCAACCTCCTTTTTAAGGAATTATTCCTTCTAGCCTTGAAGATTTGTTTTTACTTTTTTTAAAACTATGTGTATGAATGTATCTGTATGGTAGTACAGGTACCTGAGGAAAACACAGGCATTAGATATCCCTGACACTGGAGTTACACTTGGCTGTGCACTGACTGAGGTATGCTAGGAATAAAACTCTGGTCCTCTGTGACAAACTCTACCCTGACCCACTGAGCCATCTCTGAGTTCTGTAAAAAATAATTCTTAATAGGTTTGTGGGCTAAAAACCGGGTCTTCTATATGATTCCATTGGTCGACTTCACTGTTTTTATACCAATACCACTCTGTTTTCATTACTGTAGCTCTGTAATAGAGTTTGAAGTCAGGGATTGTAATGCCTCCAGAAGTTCCTTTATTGTGTAAGATTGTTTTGGCTATCCTGGGTTTTTTGTTTTTCCATATAAAGTTGATTATTGTCCTCTCAAGATCTGTGAAGAATTTTGATGGGACCTTGATGGGGATTGCATTGAATCTATAAATTGCCTTTCGTAGAATTGCCATTTTTACTATGTTGATCCTCCCAATCCAAGAGCAAGGGAGATCCTTCCACTTTCTGGTACCCTCTTCAATTTCTTTCTTCAATGCCTTAAAGTTCTTATCAAATAGATCTTTCACTTCCTTGGTTAGAGTTACCCCAAGATATTTTATGCTGTTTGTGGCTATCGTGAAAGGTGATGATTCTCTGATTTCCCTCTCTGCTTCCATATCATTTGTGTATAAGAGGGCGACTGAATTTTTGGAGTTGATCTTGCATCCTGCCACATTACTAAAGGTGTTTATCAGCTGTAGGAGTTCTTTGGTGGAGTTTTGGGGGTCACTTATGTACACCATCATATCATCTGCAAATAATGAAAGTTTAACTTCTTCCTTTCTGATTCAAATCCCCTTGATCCCCTTATGCTGTCTTATTGCTATTGCTAAAACTTCAAGCACTATGTTGAAGAGGTATGGAGAGAGTGGACAGCCTTGTCGTGTTCCTGATTTTAGTGGGATGGCTTTGAGTTTCTCTCCGTTTAATTTGATGTTAGCTGTCGGCTTGCTGTAAATAGCTTTAATTATATTTTAATATGACCCTTGTATCCCTAATCTCTCCAAGACTTTTATCATAAAGGGATGTTGAATTTTCTCAAATGCTTTTTTAGCATCTAATGTAAGTAATGAGTTAATAAGAGAATTCTCATAAAGGAAATATGAAATGATGGAAAAATGACTGGGCAAAGGAGACTCCTCTGGATAAGGTCCTCTCTGGGGCTGTGTCAATCATTGTCATTTGCTGCTTTCTTACTAGGTCCTAAGTACCATTCCCTTCTTTGAATTTTTGGAAACTGAGAACAGCCAAAAAGTCCATCCTTTCTTCCTGCCTTCGGAGCTTTTGACTTGCCTTTACCTTTGTCTGGTATATTTCCATTGAGTTCTTCCTGTTTATCTTTCTGAAATCAGCAAGAGCTACTTTCTCAGGAAATCTCCTAAAGCTTCATAACAGAATAGTTCTTTTCACTACCTTTTCTCTGCCTTTTTCACAGAAGAGGCAAAGCTCCTCATCGTAGAGGTGGCATGGAGGCCTAGGAAAATGCCTGCTGTATATCACTGAGCTACCAACTGCAAAAGTTAAGATTTGAATATAATTAACCTACGTCTGGAGAAAAAAAACATGGCTACTATCCTACTACCTTCCTTTTAGACCAATTAAATCATCACTACAAATTAAAAACAACACTGTAAGTTAGAATTCATTTTTTTTGTCAAAACTTTTTTCTCTAACAGTTAAAAGTAAAAGCTCTCCCATGTTTGTTTGCTTTGATCTTAAACTCAGACTATATCTTCTACCAGACACTGGGAAAAAGGACATGGGGTCCAGGTTTTATTAGAGAGAAACAAAATGTCTTTTGATCAGGAGAATCAAAACTTAAAATCAGAGAACTATTTTATCATTCAAAATACATTGAAGAACCATAATATGTAGTAAGGGATTTGAACTACTTAGGATCAAGTAGATCACAGTCTACTGAATTTATATTAATCTAGGGAGGTATTGTCAGCTTGATAACTAATGTTTAGTATTAGTTGAATGCTTAACCATAAATGGGATATCTATATTACCAGTCCCCAAGGCTGAGGGCTGATTTCAGATTGTAAGAGGAAAAGCAGGGGTCAAGGGAGCAGTATGGAATAGTGTAGGGCCACTGCACTTATGAACTCATAACAATGTGGTTGTCTGCACAAAATCAAGCCAGTCATCATTCTGTTGAGAAGGGGGAATGATTCATGAACCTCTACCCTAATTGTGGCACTATGAATAGTTGAGGGCATCTGGGGAAGTGAGAGTCAGTTTTCATTAAATTGATAGTTGCTGGTAGGCTGACCACACTCCAGTGAATTATCCCACGCCCAAGAGCATGTGAACAGCACAAACTAGTCTCAGCGGATTGTTGAAAAAAATCTCACGATGTAGGGTTTAAAACCTTGAAAAAGAGCAAGGAAGGGTATATGGAGGGGTTAGAGAGAGGGAAGATAATGGGTTGGACTTGTGAAGGAGACATGGGGGAAATGATGTGATTATATTATAATCTCAAAAAATAAAAGAAAATTTGAAATAAAGAAAAAATTGGCATGAAGTTGAATAGGATAGGATAATAGGGATAGATGTGGGAGGAGTTAAGGTAATGAATGAGGGGTGAATTTGATCTAAGTACAATGTTTGAAATTCTCAAGGAATTAATAGAAGTATTTTAAAGTTTATAATATATGTTCTGTATACTTACATCCCTATTTCAAAAATACTGTGTATTTCTTATACTGCTAGTGTTGTAATTAGAAAATAGAGACAATTTGCTTTACAATTAGATAAAAACCTATATGGCTGAATTGTATCATTATTGATGAGTTTGTATATCATAAACAGAACCAAGTCACCTTGGTCTTGGAGAGAAGTCATATTTGGGGAGCTTGCCTAAGTACAAATTTCTTTATGTTTCAAACTTTAAAACATAATATAATGGAAGTTGGCTTGAAGGGAATCCACCTATGATGCAATATGTAATATTGCAATAGACAGCATCAAAGTCTCGCTGACTGGAATAACATGTGCCATGTGCACTTTTGTTGAAATGTGGTCCTGGAGGTGTGCTGTCGCTATAATTCTTTCTTGTGACACAGTGGTGGAGGAAACGCAGGGCACTTGTAGTTGTCACGTTGGGTGATTAATGGTACAAGCTTTGGGGGGTATGGGTCATTTTGGTTAAAATTCAGCAACCAGAACTACTCAAAGTCAGTCTCAACTTAAAACAAACTGTCAAGCTTTCCAGGTACCGGGAAGGGGAAGCCCGGAGGGAGTGACACAGCATTACACTAGAGAAAGAAGGAGTCCGAGGAGTGGTTTTAATATGTTTCATTCTGAAACAAATGTCAGAAGCCCTATTAGCTCAGAAGTTATGATATTTTGAATATTTTAGGATGATAATATAAGCGAAGCTTTACTGAAGAGCCAAACACACTGCCTTCTAGAAAGATGCTAACAATTACGGTGGCTGAAGGGGGGTGGTACCTGAAAAGGAGCTGAGTTTTCTGAATTCATACTGTCAGGTAAAGCATAGCAAATCAGCCCTAAGGCAGTACGAAATCTAGAATCACAGAATTGCTGCCAGGGAACACTTCTCAATCAAAGGAACACAATTGTCTAAGGACAGAGAATAAAGGCAGAAGGGCTCCATGCTGTTTCACCCATGAAATGACTTTGTTTGAGCCATATAGCTTCAGAGAAGAGGATGAGGAAATAGAAGAGAAGAAAAGGAGGAGTAGAGAGGGTGTAGGAGAGAAGGAGGGAAAGAGAAAGAGACAAAGAGAGGAAAGGAGAGAGAGGAAGAGGAAGAAGAGCATGTTTAGCATAGACCACTTTTCTATGGTGCTCATCCCTCTTTCAGTGGATCATTTATTTATGTGTTCAGTCTTGAAATAACTTCATTTGTTCTCTCTGATCATGAGCGATAGGTCATATCTGTCATTGGACCGTAGTTCATAAGTGTGGTATCATTGTGTAAGATTTTAATAATACTGCTCAAAAACATTGTTTTGGGTTTTGTTGTCTGACAAGCACATTGAGGAACTGTGTTGTACATATGGAACTATATGCTAAGGTTGAAAGGCCAGCCTAGACACAGGACTTTACAGTCATATACTAAGATGGTCAAAAGCATTACCATGAGTTCATCAAATTCCTATGCAGAAGCTCACAGATACAATGTATTAATGGATTATGATATATTGGATGCAGCTTGCTAGTTATATATTAGTCAGACAGGTGCTCATCTGTAGTTTCTACATATAAAAATCTAGATACATTTAAAAGCTTAAATTTAAGAATAGGACATTGATTAAAGCAGAATCCAGCCTAAGCCTGCATGTAGACATCTGTCTATAAGGCAAATTTCAATGGGTCATTTAAGAGTGATTGTTTTGTCAATTTCTTTTCTATTTAAATTTGCTTTACTTAAACAGTAAATATATATTACAGAACATTTCAGCAGAGGTCTTTGGGTAAGTTAATTTGTTCTTCCTCTAATGGCAATCCATCTTTGTAGATTTCCCCAGTTCCAGAAATGTCAACTGAACCATGATGGATAAGTTTGACTGTTGAATAAGCAAGTGGCTCAGGCATTCAGACAAATAAGTTTCTCAAAACATGCTGGGAATTTGTCGGCTTGAGTCTTGTTTTGTTTTCTGGGGTTTTTATCACTGATCTCTATAAATTTTACTTAACTGTTTTGCTTATTCATTATAATGTCAGATACTGCTTTAAAAGTTTACATTTTCTAATGCTTATAAGAGAAATATTAACCTGAAATAGATTTGAATGCTATCTAATATGAGAGATGAAAGAATTACAAAAAAAAAATAGAAAGAATAAACAGTGCTGTAAAGTCGTAAGGTAACACAAATGGAGTTGGTATCGGAAACACTGGAGGAGAGCACTAAACAGTAGCCAGTGATGACACGGAAATATGTTTGGAGTTTGGCATTCTGGGGTTTTAGCCATCGCCCTGGAGGGGTGACTCTCAGGGGTTGCACGATGCTGCTTTCACTCTGATTAGATGCAGGGTAGGAAAGTGCACAATGCTTCTTGTGTAGTATTTGTCACACGCATAAAGCTTTTCCCTTTAAGAGCTAAGATGCAGTGGAGAAGGCTTTTGTCCCGAGTTGCATTATTTCTAGTGACGAGAGTCATCCTGCCAGGCACCTCAGGAAAGTGCCACCAGAGAAAAACCAAAGGATTGCGAAGGTCACAGCTACCTCTGATCCCACTTTTAGTTATCAGAGCTTTTCTTCATACCTCCTATAGGATGTGACATACATTGTCTGACAGCTACATGAAAACGTAAAATAAATCTAGATGTCACTGGAGATTTTCCTTAGAGGAGGCCATTAGACTTCCTTGCATGCATAAGCTATTAACTTTTAACCTATTCGTTTGAAGTGAAATTAAGCATGTGACTTCCTGCTCTTGTTCTACATGCTGGAGGTTCTGCACACTAGCTGCCTACTTATAGTGATGATCTTTCAAGCTTATTCTTTGTGTTCAGGTGTCTAAGAGTGTTATTTACGACTTCAAAGTAGAATCTTGGAGACAGATGATGCCTATAATGGTTCTTTAAGTACCTTGTTTTGAGCCAAAGTCTTTCAACAAAGGTACAGTTGTCTGTCTTTTTCCTTTAAGAAGTTGATAAATACAGTTTTTGGTGTGTATAAGTGTGTGTATATATATGTGTGTGTGTGTGTGTGTATATTGTATGCATATATTTATATGCACACACCCAATGTATGTTTTCAGTACAGTATAGAGTAAAGGAGATTTTTAGATAAAAATTAGTCTCAAAATTGCATATGCAGTTTTTGCTTTTTTAAATTTGGTTTTATCATGAATCCTTATATAGTGCAGTTATGAAAATACAAACTTTGGAATTCCTCTTAAGCTCAGAAAGCTTATGCAAATGTGTATATACCTATGCATGCATATATGCATGTAATAGCAATTACTGAAAGAAGGCTATGAAATTGAAGGAAAGTGGGGAGCACAGGCATATGGGAGGAAAGACTAGGGGAGAATGCTGTAATTATTATCTCAATAATAAAAATAAACAAACTGAAAAAAATATATAGCAGGTCTGTCCATATGTCAAGTAGAGAGAAAATATTTATTAAACTGTGAATTTAATTAAGACTCAGTAATTGTAGCAAGATGAAAGGGCCACTGGAAGTGACTGCCCTTTCATCCTTATAGGACCTATCCATGCTTATAAATTCTATTCCTAAGGTATTTCTCTATGAGTATTAAAGCATTTTAGCTTAATATGCATTATATAAAGTGTATTTAATTATTGTCTTTTCATTTTTTGTTCAGTTTTCTTTTTTCTCTTTTCAAAAATTAGCATGTATGGAATATTATTTATATTATTAAAGTAAAAAATGTAAGTAATGTATTTAGTATTTTGTTTGCATCAAATGGTGTATGATAAAATGGAAATTCAGCTTAGCATATTATGTTAGAATAATAAAGCCAAAATGAACCCACTTGTGTCATATTTATTGCAGACTCGATTGAAGTACTATCAGTTAGCTATATGTTGCATTTAAATAATAAGGACAAAACCTAATGGCTGAAATAGCCTTCCACTGTTATAATCATAAGAAAGTCTGATTACTGTAATCTCCCCCTCAGTATGTTTATATTGCCACAGACATTTAACTTACTATTTAAACCCACTGAGTATTTTTAGACCACTAAGAGTGTTTACTAATTAATTTTAAGAAACTAAAAGTAAATATACCTCCTTTCACTTTTATCTTTTATCCCTTTAACTTAAATGACCCTCAAATAATCTGTATGCCAACATAACCAAGTATTAAGAAAACATAATGCTTCACTTTCAGTTTATATTAGCTATTGTTACTTCTATAATTGGAAATGAATCAATTTTTACATTTTCCAAGGACTACTGTTTTCCTCACACCATAAGGTAGATAACCACAAGCTTTAAATTCTTTTTCATTAGTTCTGTGGTACTCAGGGGTAAGACAGAGAGAAGCAGAAGTGCAGTTTAATGCAACTGAATTTTCATCCTACATCAGACAGATGAAAATGGCACACTTGTTCACTTTTTAAAACCAAGTATTGAGTAAACCATTGAAAAGCTCATGTTGTTTAAATTACATGTGCATGTGGTACTTAGTAGACACACTTATACAATATTGGGTTCTAAGGATGAAAATGTGTAAAAGATGCTTCATCCTCTCATAAAGCTTCTTCT